>NC_134356.1:330476768-330776768 GCF_048569485.1 Anomaloglossus baeobatrachus | reverse complement strand
TAAGCAGTGAGTCTCGGCTCACACGCACCCATACAAGTCTATGGGTGCCTGTGAAACATTGCACTGCACTCGCATGTCAGTGTGATGTACGCAAAGACAGGCAGCGGACAGGAGGGAGAAAATGCTCCTCCCTCTTTTCCGCAGCTGTGATCCAATCCCAAAATTGGATCAGTGTCATATGGTACTCTACTTTCACTCACAGCAGAGGATCATTACGGTAGCATATTGCTTCCGATCTTCTCGCATCAGAAGCTATGCACAAGTGGAACTGAAGCCTAAAAGGGTTGTCCAAGACTTTTACATTCACCCATCTTTGGAATAGGTCCTCTGTTTGATCGTTGCGGCCACCATCTGTCGGAACTACTCACTTGCATAGCTGCCCAGCCCCGCTCCATCGAAGGAATAGTGGCCACGGCCAGGCACTGCACATCCGCCCCCTACTGAGTTGAATTGGGGTCGGATATGCAGCACCCAGCCATGGCCACTATACAGTCTGCAATCAGACAACTCCTTTAAAGAGCGATCCAAATGTATATACCGGTATACTGCTCTAGCAGATATTAAGAGACCACTGCAAAATTGTCAGTTTTTCTGATTTTTCTCTTTATAGGTATATATTTGAGTAAAATGTAAATAGTTTTTTTATTCTATAAACTACTGACAACAGGTCTCCGAATTTCCAAGCAATAAATTTTGTATTTATTTTCTGAAAATGAGAAATGGTCAAAATAACAAAAAATGCAGATGATGCAAAGAAAAAAAGTTCATAATCCTTTAGAAACAACAATATTAATAATGTTTTAACTCAAGAAAAGTTCAGAAATCAATATTTTGTGGAATAACTATGATTTTTTAATCACAACTTTCATGCGTCTTGGCATGCTTTCCACCAGTCTTTGACACTGCTTTTGGGTGACCTTATGCCACTCCTGGTGCAAAAATGTAAGCAGTTCTTTGATGACTTGTGATTATCTATCTTTCTCTTGATTACATTCCAGAGGTTTTCAATGGGGTTCAGGTCTGGAGATTGGGCTGGCCATGACAGGGCTTTGATGTGGTGGTCCTCCATCCACACATTGATTGACCTAGCTGTGTGGCATGGCACATTGTCCTGCTGGAAAAAGCAGGACTCCCCTGAATTGGGGAACATTGCCTGAGCAGAAGGAACCAACTGGTTTTCCAGTATAACCTTGTATGCAGCTTGATTCATACGTCCTTCACAAAGTGTAATCTGTATGTTGAAAACCTGAGACCATGGACTAAGGGTTAGAGGAAAAGTCTTTAGCTGTGGAGCTCCAATAGAGTAGCAAGAGTCTCAAAACCATGTTGATGACTGCTACTTCTGCATGGTATATGTTACTGACATGAATACAAAATCTTCCATCCATCACCTAAATTACTCTTTACCTCTAAGGGTGCGTGCCCACAATCAGCGACTGCAGCGTTTTGGACGCAGTGTGTTTCAGCTGCGTCCAAAACGCTGCGTTGTACAGTACAAGCATAGTGGACGGGATTTCTTGAAATCCTGTGCCCACTGTGCTTGTTTTTGCCACAGCAAACACTGACCTGCGGTTCGTCTTTCAAGACCGCAGCATGCTAATTGTTTGCTGCGGATTTGCATGCGTCCTCCGTAGGGAGAACACAAGCGAGAGACCGCAGCACACTGAATCCTGATCGTGGATTCGAGCAGCTGCAGTCTCCTGCGGAGGAGATTCACGGACCCGCAGGTTAGGACCCGCTGCGTCCAGGACAGTGAGTCTTGATTGTGGGCACATACCCTAAGATTGTTTGCTCACTGCAACAAAGTTCATGTACCTATCTAAAATACCTTTGAAAACCTTCATCATAATTATTCCAGAGCATTCAAGAAGAGAAAAGTTCTCCCTAATAATTAAAATGCTACTTATTTCTTGCTCTCTTAGGTTAATTATACTCGTTTTTTGCATGAACCAAATACAGTGGAACCTCGGTTTACGAGTAACTTGGTGTGTAAGTATTTTGCCATGCGAGCAAAGCTTGCTGCAAATTTGTAACTCAGTTTACGAGCAAGCTTTGCTGTACGAGCAAATACCGCACACACTTCCAGTTCCGTACTTTAACCGCGCTCTGACCTGCTCTTGCTGTTCGCACAAACACACACACACATTATGCTCACCTTACCTTCCGTTCCATTGCCGGCCTCATGGTTCTTGTAGTTCGCCGGTACAGGGTGTGTAATGGTTAACCATCGCGACGATGGAGGAACTTCCGCTGTCAGCCGCTGCTCAAATTAAGAAATAACGTCTGGAACACCATTCCAAGTCTGAACTGGGTGCAAAAACCTAAAAAAAATTCACTATATAGAGAGAAGGTATGCACACCAGTGACTATGCAAGGGGAATACATGTAAAGCAGAAACTGCTGTGTGAATACTGGCCTGAAAAATACAATAGCTATATGTGAAAATGAAAATATGACAATGGAATCTGTATAACTGCCATGAACATATGAATAAAGAGAAATTTAGCTATTGAATTGATCAATGCAACAAAGCCCCAAAACCTCGTCATGGTATTCTCTTACATTGGGGTCCCTAGCTAATATGTGTCCTCTCATGCAGTTAAAAAACTTTCCGTGTATGGGAAGCTGAGATCCAGGCTATATATGTATAATGTGGACCGGCAAGGTATGGCTGGGGTCGGGTTCACAAACGAAAGACTACTAACAAATTAAGAAATAACGACTGGAACACCATTCTAAGTCTGAACTGGGTGCAAATACCTAAAAAAATTCATTATATAGAGAGAAGGTATGCACACCAGTGACTATGCAAGGGGAATACATGTAAAGCAGAAACTGCTGTGTGAATACTGGCCTGAAAAATACAATAGCTATATGTGAAAATGAAAATATGACAATGGAATCTGCATAACTACCATGAACATATGAATAAAGAGAAATTTAGCTATTGAATTGATCAATGCAATTCAGTTTCTGCTTCAGGCTATGTGCGCACGTTGCGTACTGTCCCTGCAGAATTTTCTGCAGCGATTTGAACAGCACACGTGCGCTTCAAATCGCTGCAGAAACAGTCCGTAATGGAAAAAAAAAAGCCGATTCCATGCGCTCTGCCTGCAGCCCCTCCCATAGACGGCGCGGGACCTGCAGGCAGAGCGCACGAAAGAAGTGACATGTCACTTCTTAGAACGCGCGCTTCGGGCAGCAGCCGAAGCGCTGCGCTCTAATACGCCACGTGCGCACGGCTCCTGCACAATCTCCATAGATTATGCAGGGGACGCAGGACACATGCAGTTACGCTGCAGTGCAGATCGCAGTGTAGCTGCATGCAAATACGCAACATGCGCACATAGCCTTACATGTATTCCCCTTGCATAGTCACTGGTGTGCATACCTTCTCTCTAAACAGCCGCTATTCAAAGGCAGCGCGCTGGCCAATCAGAGGTAAGCGGCTCCTGCCTTTGATGTCAGCGCTCTGGCAGCGGAATCTTCGGCATCGGTTACGATGGTTACCCGATACACATCCTGTACCGGTGAACTACACGAACCAGGAGTCTGGTGATGGAATGGAAGGTAAGATGAGCATAATGTGTTTGTGCGTGTTTGTGCATGTGTGGAATGGCACAATAGGGGACCAGGATGGGACATTTAACAAGTTGTGGAACGAATTGTCTGAGCTTGCATTATTTTCTATGGGAAATTTTGCTTTTCTAGACAAGTAACTTGGTTTACAAGCACACTCCCAGAACGGATTGTTTTCGTAAACCAAGGTTCCACTGTATATATTAGAGGTTATCGCTTCAAAGTTTATTACCCTGATTTTCGACTTTAAAAAGTTTAGTCAAACATTTCTCATTTGTAAAAAAATTTGACTTATTCCATATTTTTTTGGCTTCATATCTGCTATTGGCACATTTTCATTTGGGTAAAATCAGCAAAAACACTTAAATGGGCTGAATTTTTTTTCCTCAAATTAGACCAGTGTTCTGTATTGGGTGACAAAATTTGATTTTATTAATAAATATAGCTGGACAACCAAAGATGACAAAACAACACCAAAGAACAAGTATAATTAAAAACAATGATGGTGGAAGAACACATGTATGTGATTTAATATATATCGGATAGAAAGTACATGCAAATATTAACATAATACTCATGAGTAGCATTGTAACTGATGAAAGAAAAAAAAAGTATAAAAACATGGGACACGGCAGACACAATAAGTGCAAAATGAAACAAAAGTGTCCTCTGTTCAAGAAATATAAAAAATGCACACCATACAAGTGTAAAGAGATCATAGCTGAGGATCTAGGTGGGATTAGATAGAGATAATAAGTAGCAGGGGCACTTTGTGGGGGATTTGAGGGGGACAGGACCCAGGAATGAAGGATCATCATGAGGTCAATCACTTCACTGTAATGCTACTAAGCAAACACTACAACTGACCTGTGATTTTAGCTCAGTCCCGCAGAGGAAGTAAGGGTAGTGGCCTGAGGGAAGGAGGACTGCTTCACACGTCTCTCCTCCTCCCTCAGCAGCGCTGACTAATTCCACTACTGGCCTCAACCTGTGTTATAACACCAGTAGGAGCAACAAAGTGATGCTTCCACCTATTGGACACAATTATCTCCTGTCAAATATGCAGATGATGCCTGAGCCCAAGCCCCCACTTCTTTACTTGCTGCTAGGAGCCAGCTAAAGTCCAAACATCCTCCTGACCTCCCCAAATATGGGACTGTCCTCCTGGATCCAGGGCGAATGTGTGATATTAATAAATACTGTATTTTTCGGTATATAAGACGCACCCTGGTTTTAGAGAAGGAAAATAGGAAAATAAAACTTTAAGCAAAAAAATGTGGTCATGACACACTGTTATGGGGAGAGGATCTGCTGCTGACACTGTTATGGGGGTAATGTCCCCAAATTCTCTACTAAGGTACCCCATCCTGGTAATGGTCCTCCTGCCTTGTATATGATCCTGCTATAAACCCCCATCCTGCTCATATACCAGCATCCTGCTCATATTCCCTCATCCTGTTCATATACCCCCATCTTATTGATATACCCCCCATCCATCCTATTGATATTTCCCCCATCCATCCTGCTCATATACTCCAATCCTGCTCATATACTCCCATCCTGCTCATATACTCCCATCCTGCTCATATACTCCCATCCTGCTCATGTACTCCCATCCTGCTCATGTACTCCCATCCTGCTCATATACTCCCATCCTGCTCATATACCCCCATCCTGCTCATATACCCCCATCCTGCTCATATACCCCCATCCTGTTCATATACCCCCATCCTGTTCATATACCCCCCATCCATCCTGCTCATATACTCCCATCCTGCTATATGCCCCCATCGTGCTCATATACCATCCTGGTATATGGCCTGTATCCTATAGCACAGAGAAAAAAAATAAACGTTTATACTCACCTTTTCCTCACTCCCTCCAGCACCGATCATATCTTCCTCTCTGCGCCGCTGATCTGTGTGTGGAGCCGTTCCCCTGCAGCACGCGATGTCTTCCTGTCTGTGCCGGTCAGCTGATCAGCACAGATCAGCTGACCGGCACAGACAGGAAGACATCGCGTGCTGCAGGGGAACGGCTCCACACACGGGGACGGGTGAGTACACTGATTCACTGCAGCCCGCGCTGATGATGACGTGCGGGGGGCAGTGAATACAGCCGCACATGATCACTCCAGGCTGTAATTGCCAGGGGTGATCATGCGGACCGGCTCTTTACTATGCGCGCGTCCCTGCTCGTCCTCCCGCCCACCTGTCAGTACCGGCTTCAGCTCTGAGAGATGGGCGGGAGGATTGGCGTGCATATGTAATGAGCGGGCCCACGTGGTCACGGCATGCGCTTCTGCTGCCTGCTCGTGCCCCCGATGACCCGCTCCACCGCAGCACCCTCGTTCCCGGCCGCAGCCCTATAGTCAGACCATAAGACGCACCCCGAATTTTCACCCAACATTTGGGGGGAAAAAGTGCGTCTTATGGTCCGAAAAATACGGTATATCACATATAAAAAAAGTTTGTTTAAAAGAACGGAGAGTCCTCAGTAGTTGATACCTTTTAATGGCTAACTGAAAAGATGGTAGTAATAGCAAGTCTCTTCATCAGGCATAGTTTTACGTATATCACATATAGTCAGCCCCACTGGTAAGTAATTGTACAAGAAGAAATAGGGATATAGAGGGGAAGAAAGACAAGAAAATGTGAATATAAGTTAAATTATAACTTTTATTTCCTCCTCATTAAAATGTCCTGATTAAATAATTTTTCGTGTCTGTTGTGTTTTATTTCACATTTATTAATTATACACTTAATCCTTACCATTTAGCTGAGTCAGTAAAAAATTTGGCTGTTATAAGGAATGAGACATTTAGCTGACATCCCCGATTAATATTTAACTCTGCTAAATACAGTTCTGCAGAACATTTTTTTCACTTTAGGAATAGAAGTAGTGTAAGGTAGGAAAGATGATATCTTATTGATGAAACTGTTGTATATATTCACTATATAACACTGAATGTGTTCATCTATCTGAAGCCGAGCTGGCGCGTATGCACTACTATGTTCACGTCAGCATAGCACTGCGCACGCGCCGGCCGCCTACTCTAGCCTCATGGTGAGGGAGAAGAAACGCGAGGAACCATCCACCCACACCACACACATCATGGTGAGTAAGGTCAGCAGCTTGTGGAGATCACATGCTGTGAAGATGGATATGCCAATACAGAGGCTGCTGACCAGTGTGCTATGGTGCAGGGCAGCGTCTATTCGAGCCGGGGTTGCTGGATGCAATGGTTTGACTTCTGCACCAGGGAGCGCTAGGTCTCCGTGGAGGCTGCACAGTGCTGTGTTTAAAAAGGCCAGCAGTGGTGGCTCAGATCAGGACGCCCATGCAGCAGGAAGTGGAGGATCTGTTGAAGCAGGTACAGCAGTGCGGGGGCCAGCCAAGGTCACTGTACTAGCCACAAGGGTGCTTGCTGCTGCTCTCTTATCTGCCAATACACACACATATGCAGCCAATTCACTGACGTCACCTGTGCCGACCATGGCATGTTGCTCATTCATTCACGATATAATATACGCATCCTTCTGTCCCAAGCTGGAATCCATCTGTTTGGCAGGTGTTTGTGCAGTGCTATGTTCACATTGTAGTTGAATTCTTCAATAAAATGGCATCGGAGACCGTGCATGTGTAGCACCCAGGGGGCAGGGGGGATCAGGCACGGGGTCCCGTACCCGAGTTACTCGTCACCGGGCCGGTGTGGTGGTCTAGGATGGCGAGGTGGCCTGCAAGGCTTCATGCCCCGAGGTGTGCACCAATAAGGAGTGAGGATGATGGGGGTTGTAGTAGGAAGATTGTCGTGATGCCATCTGTGGTACACGGCCCGGGATTAGCTGTCGCAATGGTCTACCGGGGTGGATAGTAATAGCAACAGAGATGGTGTCGCTCCCCACAGGTAGAGCGGGCCCCGGGGAGCATGATGAGTGAAGTAATGATGGCAATGGCCTTTGGAGCCTAGGTGCGAGGCAGCGGCACAGGTAATTAGAGTCCGAGTCAGTTGCTGCGGTTCCAGCTGGCTTTACTCATTCTCTGTTTGTGCCGCTCGCCCGGGTAGTACCGGTCACCCGCTGTGATGAGCCCCGTCAAACCCAAATTCAGTCCGGTGATGCTCGGTGGGCCCCTTCCTCATAGCACCTTGTCTGTTGGATCCCCATGCTTAAAACTACTTGGGGACCCCAGTCCGTCTCGAGTAGAACTCTTGTCCCTATCTGCAGGTGCTGCGGCTCCGCAATGGGGCCTGGCTGTGTCCAAGGCCCTAGATGCTATCTGGCACTGTGCTTTCGGGCTCTGTGTGGCCAGGGAAGTTTGCAACCTCCCTGTCCCGGCAGATTCTGGAAAACCAACTTGGAGAATGATCTTCCCTAGGGTCCTGCACTCTGTGTGGCGCCGGTTCCGAGGGAGCAATCAAGCTCTTCCCTTGGCACCCACATGAACTTCTCTGTCCCACCAGAGAACCGGTAAGACATGTCTGGTACTGTCCTCACCTGCCGGAGAACCCCCTGTAAACTGTTGTGTTGGCTCCTAACTCCCCCTAAGTGGCTGCTCCTACCCCGGGTTCCTGTCACTAGTTGGTGGTGCCCCCCATGTTTGAAGGTAACCTTAAGACCCTACCCTAGCCCGGTCCCCATTGGAGAGAGCAACCTGGTTGTGTGTTTTGAGTATGTAAGTGGTGAAACCGGTACCAACCTCCTTCGGATCCGGGTTAAGCACTACACCTTAAATGAGGTGCAGTACTCTGTGGTGATTGAAGCCTCGGGGTCGCCACACATGCGTATACCACCAACTCTGGCACCATTTTATTGAAGACATTGTCTCTGTGAATATCACCAGTTTGTTTCAGATGATATTCACAGACACGTTGTCTTCAATAAAATAGCTCCAAAATTGGCAGTATGCACACGTGCATACAGGTCCCATTTTAGTGAAGAATATAATTACGTCGTCAAAATAGCATATAGGGATGATGGCCGTGGTGCAAAATTTAAATAAAGAGGAGGACAACAGCCATGGGAGGGATAAAGAGACCTCACCCACAAAGTACCCCACCTCCCAGAATAATAAATCATCGAGACTCGGGCGTAGAACGGGTTCAGTAGCTAGATGGTTTATACTGTTCATGGCTTAGATATTAATACATGGCAAAATAGCACCTGCTCAAATTGGTATAGTGAGAACGCTACAGAGGCTAATTATTTCTCCCTGCTTCATTCTCTATCTCCACATATGATTGTGCATGTTTTACCAGCATTAGCTATGCAATAAAAATGGCACTTTTACACAGTTTGCTAATTCAGCTACAGCAATGACAAATATGTAGCATTTTTTATGTTTTCAGTATTTGACAATAAATTTGGTTTCCCTTGTTATTATTTATGTAAATGTATTATTCCATTCATTGAATAGGGCCAATTTTGTGTAATTTTGTGTAATTTTGTGAAAAGGGCCATTTTTGTGTACTGATTGTAGATTTGTCTTGATACCATTTAGGGGAATTTATGACTTCTTGATTGTCTCACTTCCAGAAAACCTGAATACTATGTGATGAAAATCTGCAATATTATTTTTTTAAATCAATCACCAAGCATAATAAAAAAAAATTGACAGATTTTTGTAATTTACACTTTTACTAAAAGAGCAATATTATTTTTTTTTTTTCTCTAATGGAAACAATGGGATGATTTAATTTTTATATCCAAAAAAATGTTCTGGTGTTGTAGTAGTGATTTGAGTTTGGTTCTGGTGGCAGCTATCTCCCTGACTCGCCCATACACAGGAGCGCTCACTTTGTTGCCTGCTCTTGTGTTCTCTATGAGACAGACGCTTCCAGACATCTCTGGCAGTGGCTCACCTCTTATAGAAAAAAGGATCCACAGTCCAAAATTGGACCTGCTGGGTCCTCACTCCTCTGACAATCAGACTGTTGGCCGAGCCGGTCTATCTCTGGGTTCTGCCAACTGTAGTCTGTGTACAATCACAGTAACTACTATCTGAAGGGAATGTGAACGGTTAGGCTATGTGCACATCTGAACCACTGACAAATATTGTATAGAGTAGTAATTATCCAAAACACCACTATTAAATCTACTCTTATAAAATCGTTTATTATAATATTTTAAAACAGAACAAACATATTGTTCTTCTTATAAATAGGCATAGAAACATAAACATGCAGATCAAGTGCAGGTGCAAGTGTCAGACAAACAGTGCCCTCGCCTAGGGACAGCCCCAGACAATGTAGCTGAATAAGTGAGGTAGGGGTATAAATTCGTCACTGTCAGAATGATACTGCTTGGTATGTGCTGTGACTCTCCCTCACAAGTTAGCTTACTTCACTTGGATTGAGCCTAAGTTGGCATAGTAGATGTATGTCAGACTCACCGTCCTAGCTCATCTCTTAGCGGGGGTTACCACCACCAAGTAATCGTGATTAACATATAGTACAGATATAACAAACCATAGACAACAGAGACAATAAGCGTTAGGTGTCCAGGGTTCTACTGTAACATAGATTTCCCTAATATAACAATACTGGATGGTTAGATTAGAGTCTAGGATGCCACTTAGCTTGTGGATCTCCTAGCTCTCCCGACGCGTTTCACCCCCCTAACGCAGTATAGGGGATCATCAGGGGATATATGTGCACACCATGGCTTTTACACATTTGTGAATCTATTGAGTTTTTCAGGCGGAGGACAGGTTAGGAAACACTGGCATCTTTTTTAACTTGAAATTGTATTAAGTGCTAGTCAGCAACTTTCTGGTGGCAACAGCATGAAAAGTTACACCACTTAGTGTCTTTGAAAACCTGAAGCTGTTAAAATAAGCTAAATAAAACTGAACGTCTGTGCAACAAGTGCAGATCTTCATTCTTATAGTGTGTAGGACTTTTTCAAGTGTGTTACAGAGTAGATCGGCCTTAAGTAGATGTCGTGCACAAAATCCTAGTTTTACGTTGTCAGTAAGCGGCGCAACCACTTAACGTGCCTAGGGTAGCACGAAGGCCAAATACAGCCCTGCCTCTACAGGCTGTATCTCTCTGAGCTAGGTACAGGAGACAGGCTGCAATGATCTCCAGTACACACCATGGCAAAGAGAAATGAATTCCTTCTTATAATTTTTTATTACGCAAATGGAGAAAAGCAGCCATAGTATGGATGACATTACACTGCAATATTGAGCTGTCTGAAGGTGAAGCAAGCTTTGGTGTAAGGGGAAACACTTTTTCAAAAGTTGAAGAGGTTTCCAAGTTTTGGAAAATCACTGTCACCTGACTGCTGTTTTTTTTTTTTTTTTAGTAAACTGTGCTTTACGTGCCCTACTCGGGTCCAGTGATGAGTTTCCATTTCTGTTCCTAGTGTATGTTATTATTTGCTGCGCTACAGTCACGTCGACAGTGCTGAATACTATAACTCAGATTAGCGTCTCTACACAAATTAATGGCATGAGCCGCTCGGGTGTTGGCTGCAGTGTGGTCGATGTGACATCAGTTCTGCTGAGTGCACACATTGCATTTTTTGCAGCGTTTTTTTATATTTTTGAATGCAGGTTTGACCAAAAACCTGAAGGGAATCTTGATGCCTGCAACGTCCATGAAAATCCTTAAGTGTCATGCACATGTTGAGTATTTTCTCCTTGCAGATTTGGGGGAGAAACAAAGCTGCAGCATGTCAATTCTTTCAGCGTTTTTCCTGCATATTTCATCCATTCTAAAGAATGGGAAAAATCTGCACCAAAAACGTGGCATAAACGCGCATCTTTGCAGTGCATTTTTCGTGTCCTCAGATACAGAAATGGTGCAGAAATTTCTAAATCTTAATATTGGTGCACATACCCTAAGGCTATGTGCCCACAGGACAACGTACCCGCGGATTCTGCCGTGGAAAACCTGCGGATGTATCTGGATTTTCCAGATAAATCCGCAGGTTTGCACAAGTATAGACACTCCCCATGTTATCCTATGGGACATGGGGAGTGTTGTGTCTATGGTGCGGTGTGTGCGGCTGCGGATGTCCCGGAGCCGCACGTAACTGCATGTCAATTATTCATGCGGAAATATCTGCGGAATTCCCGCTCCTCCACTATGGAGATACAGGGCGGGAATGTCGCACGTAAACAGCATGAATGTCTGCAGGTTTACTGCAGATATTTCGCTGGAATACTGCAGCAAAGTATAGCTGTTGATTCCGGGGAGCTGCTGCTGGAAACCTGCGGTAATATATGCAGGTGCGATCTCCCGTGGGCACATAGACTTAAGGTACACCAGAACCAGTGTTGGGCTCCAGGAGAGTGACTAAAGTACACTTTGTTTAAAAAGACAAGCCAGTAAAACTTCAACCAGGGAACAGAGGTTTGCAGAAACGGGAAAACCCCTTTGGTCAAGATCTTTGTATGCATGTATATCTATGTACGTAAAGCACTGTGGAATTAATAGCCCTATATAAATTCATAAATATTATCTTTCTGTGTTTTCTCTGTTTCCTCTCCCTGCTCTTCACTCCTCTGTCCTACGTCACAGACCATAATGTGTAATTTGACACCACAATGAGCTTATAAGACACCTTCAATATGTGGATGATAAATGAAGGGGCAGAGGCAGAATTGGTTGAAAAGTGGGGAAGGAAGCAGATTTGTCTGATGAGATATATTACAAAGTTTTCTGTTTTCACCTGTACTATTCATTTATGCAAAATTTGTTGAAAGTAAAGTACCCATTTATTTTACCTCTAACATTTAATTTTTTTAGTCCCCAGCATCTCCTCTCCACCTGTTGACAGTGACTGATTCATATAGGCATGGACATGTCAGTCACTGTTAGTGGGCGGGGAGAAGCCACCGTGGACCCACCTGTCTGACTTGTCTGCCAAGTGTCTTGGACCCTGGTGGCTATTAAAGTATATTTTTCTCTGAAACACCGCAACGTTTCAGAGTCAAACATGGCTAGTATAATACTGTACAGCCAGTGGCTGGTGCATGCAGCTGTCAGGTTCCCTTTAAGGGCTTAATTATCACAATTAAAGAGAACTTGTCACCTGATTTATGCTGACAAAACTACAGGCAGCATGAATCAACCTTGCTGCTTAATTGCAGCCTGGTATATTTTTCTTTACTAAAATATACTTTAAAGATCCGTCCAGGAAGCATAGTTTGATACTAGACTGGTTTGGCTCTCCCTGCTGGCTTCTCCTAGAGCTGCAGCAGGTGATTCACAGGTCTCTCACTATTGGAGAGACATGTCAATCATCATTAACAATGCTGGGAAAAGCCAGATTGGGCAGAGCCAGATTAGTATTGTCTGATGAATCTTTAAAGTATGTTTTCTCTGAAATGACAGTGTTTCAGAGACAAATAAACTTGGCCACAATTGAGCAGCCAGGCAATATGAAACAGGTGACAGGTTCCTTTTAACTTCTAAGCCAGCAAAGTTGTGACTGTAACCCTGAAATAAAACCTGTTAGGTTACGTGCCCACGATCAGTGTTTGCAGCGTTTTGGACGCAGCATGCTTCAGCTGCGTCCAAAATGCTGCCGTGTACAGTACAAGTATAGTGGATGGGATATCTAGAAATCCCAAGCCCAGTGTGTGCTTGTTTTTTCTGCAGCAAACACTGACTTGCGGTGCATCCTGCGGAGGAGACGAACGGCCCCGCAGGTCAGGACCTGCTGCTTTCAGGATGCTGTGAGTCCTGATCGTGGGCACATACCCTTACTCTTAATTTGTATGAGTGGTACAACATCTTTATAAAGAAAGATGCCTAATATTTTCTCTGAAGTTATTGTAAACTGTAGTTAAAAAAAGCACACTAGCAAATGTTTTGCCCATAACCGTATAATTCTAACTCACTAGCAATATTTTAGCTGTATACTTTTTCATCATAGCTTGATTACATGCATACAGTTCCCCCCTTCATTACCTGGGAAGAATTTAGGCTATGACCGCACTCTGCGTTCTGTTTTGACTACAAAAATGCACCCTCTGGCAGACTCTTTACAAATGTTAACACTGCGTTTGACAAAAAAAGCAGTAAAAATGCATACTTTTTTGATGGGTTTTCACTTTGTTTTCCCTGCGTTTGGGCTGCGTTTTGGACAGTGTTTTTTAAAGGAGAAATAAAATATGATAGGATAGGATAGGATTTGATGGCCAGAATACATAGAGGGATAGGAAAAAATAGCATGACTGCCCGCTGAAAGCAGACAGAGACAGCCATGCGATGAGAATGAACTCCGCTGAGCCTCTGAGGTCAGTGTGGCGACACAGGCAGTAGTGCGGGGCCCCACAGCTGTGACATCAGAGTTTCACCCGAGTTTATTGTCCTTGTGCGTCTCTGTCTCTGTGTCACGGCCTGATTTGCGGTCACAGTTGAAGGACTCACCTGAGACCACAAATTTACTGAGTGACATCCCGCTGATTGTGTGGCTCACTTCAGTCACTCGGGCGACTTGCTGCCACAGGTGGAGGACTCCAGCTGTGGCCGCGGGTAACCTCAGTGACGTTACCGCTGATAGCGCGACTCACTTCAGTTGCTGCTTGGAGCTCACAGCGAGTGGTCATGCTCTATGGCTGCTCGCTATGAGCTTCTGATGTAGCAGACCTGGAAGCGTTGTGGGACCTCGTGTGGATTATGTCGTACCTGGAAGGGTGTTTGGGGGTTAATAAAGTGGTGAAAGAGGGTGTTTTTGTCATTTATTTCAAATAAAGAATTTTTTGGGTGTATGTGTTTATTTATTTTTCACTTACAGATTAATCATGGGGGTGTCTCATAGATGACTTCTATGGGCTGATTAACCTAGGACAGCTATGGTCTTCTATTAACTTATTACCCTGACTGCCACCACACCAGGGTAATCGGGATGAGCTGGGTAAGGTCCCGGGACTGTTGCAACTAATGGATGCGGCAATTTCGGGTGGCAGCTGGGTGATGTTTGTAGGCTGGGGGGCGGCCTAAGAACGATAGGCCTCCCAAGTCTGAGATTACCAGACAGAAGCTGTGAGGCTATATCCTGTCTGGGTATCAATTGGAGGGGATCAGTACGTTGTTTTGTTGTTTTTTTAATTTATTTTACTGCACGATATAGACCCGTCCACTGGCGGCTGTGATTGGTTGCAGTGAGGCTGCTGTCATTCAGCATGGGGGCGTGTCTGACTGCAACCAATCATAGGTGCCGGTGGGCGGGGGAAGCAGTGAATATGAGATGAGCCTAATGAGCGGCCGGCACTTTCACAAGAAGGAGAAGCCACGGGAGCAGTGTGACAGCCGCGTCGGTAATCAGTAAGTATGCAGGAGGGAGAGAGAGAGACCTGCATTTTTGTTGAAAAGAATGGATGCAAAATGAAACCAAAATGCAGTGCAAACACACAGCTAAACATTTTGGTTACGTTTTGACACACCTCATTCATTTCAATGGGTGGAAAATGTTCACAAAACGCAATGAAGTGACATGCTGCTTTTATTTACACAACGATTTTGACAAATATTTGTCAAACAAAACACTGCCTAAAAAAAGCAACGTGCAGATGGAAATTCTGGTTTCTCATAGACTTTGCTGGGGAAGCAAAACGCATGCATTTTGTCATTGACACGGTGCAGTTGAAACTCAACCAAAACGCAAGAAAAACGCAACATGCGCACATAGTCTTAAAGCTCCCTTTGAAAATAGGCCCTACATTGGCTTTGTACTCGTCACGAGAGAGTCTCAAAAACTTATGGAACTAACTGAACTGAGTTCCTTAAGAACTTCTGGATGTCATTCATGTGGGCCTTGTTCACATTGATTTTATCTAACCTAGCTTGGAACATAGCTAGTACCGTATATTATTTGATGTGTTAAGAGCACTGGGATCAACTACTTCAACCACTCTTATTTTCTTACAGTAGGTTGTTTAGATCTGTATATACCAATCTGGTAATTCTACCTTTTATTTATCCCCAGTAACCTTCTCCTTATTACCACTATTTAGGAGACCGACTGTGGAAATGTTGATATATATTAATATTACCTGGAATTATAGAAATAATTACCTGGAATTTGTCTTGCTCTCCTTGGCTACCTCACATTCATTTAGTTATTTTCTAATTTGATTACTTGTTTTATATAGATTCGATTGAAATTTAAGATTTAAAATTTAAAAAAAAAAAAAACTTTATTTGGTTTTCATAGTTTTAATGTAATATACAAAAAAATGTAAAAAAAGTAAAATGCTTATTACAGGTTACATAATATTGGAATAGTCAAGAAAATTGCACTTTCCACAAATTACAGTGGCGGAAGCTCAGATTATGTAACCTTGTCAGCATATCACATTAAATACATGTGGATTAATGAGGATTGCTGGAATATATCAACCAGATGATAAAGTATAGTAGGAGCACCTGTCTCACACACTGAATTCTTGTCGGGGAATTATCAAACATATCTCCCAATGCCTCCCATCATGAAATCTATATCGCATTTCTTTGTCGCACTCCTGTTCAGTTCTCTAGCTTCAAGATACCCAAAGACTACATCAAGTCTGCATGGTATTAAACTATGGTGGACTAAATCTTCTCTCTCTCTCCTAGGATAATGAATTTTAATAAGCTTTTTTCACTTTTTATTTTAAATAAAGAATTTTCTTGCCTCTTGTTCTTTATCTCTAAGGCTATGTGTCCACGGGAGAATGTAGCTGCGGATTTTTCTGCATCAAAATCCGCAGCTTTCCCGCAAAATCCACACCTTTTCAAAGGTGCGGATTTGCCGCGGATTTACCGCGGAATTGCCGCGGATTTGATGCAGATTTTGGTGCGGATTTTTTTTTTTCTTTCTCAATTTTAAAGCCAAAATCCGGATGAAAATCCGCAACAATAATTGACATGTTGCAGATTTTTCCGGATCAAAATCCGCACGAAATCCGCTGCGGAAAAATCCGCAGCGTGGGCACAGCATTTCCAAAATGCCTTAGAAATGGCTGGGAAGTGCCTGAGCTGCAGATTTTCGGGAAATCCGCGGCTTTTCCGCGAGAAATCCGCAGCAAAATCCGCGCATTTTCCGCAGCGTGGGCACATAGCCTAACAGGTTGGTCTAAACCGAACAATAGTTTCAAATGTAATATGATAGCTGCTATATCTGGAAACTTTAGCCCTAACCACCAATGTAAGAAACACCGTAACGATTATATAACCCATTTTGGGCACTGTGGCACTGCCTGTTGTGACCTACGCTGGTGAAATAATATTGTCTGTGCTGTTAGGGGTAAATCTAGCCTCCAATATTTGTGTATATATTCTGATACCTCCTTTTAGCACTCGTGTGAACTTAGCTAGCAATGAAGTATGAGAGTCTATTTTAATTCCAATGTGTGGTTTCCAGTTTTAAATTTAGCCCATATCTCACCATACTGATTTCAAGCTCCAGAATCTCACTTGTCCATTTTCAACATATATCTTGAAAACTGTCCAAACTCCTCCAGGAGTTTGAAGATATTTCATAGATGATGTTATGGGTTAGCTACAAAAGATATCACATCATCTACAAAAACTGCAATATGGCTTCATCCTGGGGAAAACTGGTCTTTTCGAAATTAATGGGGGGAAGGGGCAAGCAAAATTAAATTATATTAGGCCAGAACTATAGAAAAGGACAAGGACTGCACATCCAAAAACCATCTGTGATCTAATTCCGCTACGCAAAAATTTATATACATGAGGTTCTTGGTTTAACATGCTGATTAGACTATGTGAAACCTTTGCCACGTCACGGTGAACCTCTGAGTGGGTCCCAAACTTATTTGGCGCCTCAACGGTGCAGCGCCGCACGCCAACCACTGCCGTAACGACAGTGCACCAGTAGGGCAGGTGACATGGTGCCTGACCAGGCCACAGCACTCCACGGGGACAAAACCACCTCAAAAATGATCATCACACAAGAAAAACACTATGTGAAAGGAGCTGGAGAACTCCCTTTCCACAAAGAAATGATTTGGGGGGTCACCAAGATTTTTATGAATACTGACATATCCAACAAGCTCTGCATTGTTGGAAATTAACAGATCTAGTAGATCGCTTGTTGGGTCTTCCATAAACTGGCCCATAAAATTATTTTGCAACAAGCTGATGAATTTTCTATCCTCGGCAGTTAAAGAAGAACCATGACCCTAGTCAATATTTTGGTATTTAAAAGCTCTCATAATCATTAGTGTACCAGCATCTGCAACCTAGACCATCTGATTATATAGCTTACCTTACAACTCATCACTAGTGATGAGCGAGTATGCTTGTTACTACTCGGTACTCGCACGAGTATCACTGTACTCGGGCTACTCGGCGGGGACCGAGTAATCTCGCGATACTCGTGCTATACTCGTGGTCTTCATGTTGGCGCTCTTTTTACAGCCATCCCTTATGCAGGGATTGGCTGGCAGACCACTGCAATGCCACAGCCCTGTTGTGGAATTGCAGTGATTGGCCAGCCCGCACAGCGTGACTGTGCCTTTAGCCCGACACTTCCCCGCTCGGCTACGGCCCCTCCCGCACTCCACTCCGCGTGTATATATATATATATGCACGCTTACACACACACGCACGTTTTTTTTTTTAATTTACAGTTTTATGGTTTCTACATGCTGCCGGGGGTCATTTCATAAAAATACTCGGGTCTCCCATAGGATAACATTGGGCTCGGTGCTCGGGCCGAGTACACGAGTATTTTGAGATGCTCGGCCCGAGCCTCGAGCTCCCGAGCATTTTAGTACTCGCTCATCACTACTCATCACCGATATTGGGGAATTTACAGATTTCACCAAAAATTATTTTTTTTAGTATTTACTTCTGTAATTCCAAACAGCAAAGAAAACACATGATTGTGCACATACAGTAGTAAATAAACTGTCAACCATACAAGCAATATATATATATATATATATATATATATACATACACATACAGTACAGACCAAACGTTTGGACACACCTTCTCATTCAAAGAGTTTTCTTTAATTTCATGACACTGAAAATTGTAGATTCACATTGAAGGCATCAAAACTATGAATTAACACATGTGGAATGAAATACTTAACAAAAAAGTGTGAAACAATTGAAAATATGTCTTATATTCTAGGTTCTTCAAAGTAGCCACCTTTTGCTTTCATTACTGCTTTGCACACTCTTGGCATTCTCTTGATGAGCTTAAAGAGGTAATCACCGGAAATGGTTTTCACTTCACAGGAGTGTCCTGTCAGGTTTAATAAGTTGGATTTCTTGCCTTATAAATGGGTTTGGGACCATCAGTTGTGTTTGTGCAGAAGTCTGGTGGATACACAGCTGATGGTCCTACTGAATAGACTGTTAGCTTTTTCTTGCCATAATCCAAATTCTAAGTAAAGAAAAATGAGTGGATATCATTACTTTAAGAAATGAAGGTCAGTCAGTCCGAAAAATTGAGAATACTTTGATGGTTTTTGCCACTGCACTTGGGGACACTTTCAAACGCTACAAAGAAACTGGCTCACATGAGGACCGCCCCAGGAAAGGAAGACCAAGAGTCACCTCTAGTGCGGAGGATACGTTTATTCCAGTCACCAGCCTCAGAAATCGCAGGTTAACAGCAGCTCAGAATAGAGATCAGGTCAATGCTGCACAGAGTTCTAGCAGCAGACACATCTCTAGAACAACTGTTAAGAGGAGACTTTGTGCAGCAGGCCTTCATGGTAAAATAGCTGCTAGGAAACCACTGCTAAGGACAGGGAAGAAGCAGAAGGGACTTGTTTGGGCTAAAGAACACAAGGAATGGACATTAGACCAGTGAAAATCTGTGCTTTGGTCTGATGAGTCCAAATTTAAGATCTTTGGATCTAACCACCGTGTCTTTGTGCGACGCAGAAAAGGTGAACGGATGGACTCTACATGCCTGGTTCCCACCGTGAAGCATGGAGGAGGAGGTGTGATGGTGTGGGGGGTGCTTTTCTGGTGACACTGTTGGGTATTTATTCAAAATTGAAGGCATAGAAAACCAGCATGGCTACCATAGCATCTTGCAGCTGCATGCTATTCCATCCGGTTTGTGTTTAGTTGGACCATCGTTTATTTTTCAACAGGACAATGGCCCCAAACACACCTCCAGGCTGTGTAAGGGCTATTTTACTAAGAAGGAGAGTGATGGGGTGCTACGCCAGATCACCTGGCCTCCACAGTCACCAGACCTGAACCCAATCGAGATGGTTTGGAGTGCGCTAGACCGCAGAGTGCAGGCAAAATGGCCAACAAGTGCTAAGCATCTCTGGGAACTCCTTCAAGACTGTTGGAAGACCATTTCCGGTGACTACCTCTTGAAGCTCATCAAGAGAATGCCAAGAGTGTGCAAAGCAGTAATCAAAGCAAAAGGTGGCTACTTTGAAGAACCTAGAATATAAGACATATTTTCAGTTGTTTCACACTTTTTTTTAAGTATTTCATTCCACATGTGTTCATTCATAGTTTTGATGCCTTCAATGTGAATCTACAATTTTCAGAGTCATGAAAATAAAGAAAACTCTTTGAAGGAGAAGGTGTGTCCAAACTTTTGGTCTGTACTGTAATATTTATACATATATATGTATATACATAAATATATAATATAGATATATATATATATATATCTAATATATAAAGCTGAATGTGTGTGTGTGTGTGTGTGTGTGTGTGTATGTATGTCCGGGGTTGGCATCTGCACCGTCGCAGCTACAGCCACAACATTTTGCACACTCACACTTCTGGACCCCGAGAGTGTCATAGGCTATGTTTTGAGGGGAAATTTTAACCTCGCGCTTTACAGTTATTCACCAAAAAACCTGCCTCCATTAAAGCGAATGGAGCTGGGAGCCACAGTGCAGCCAGAACTTCAGAAGAATGCGCAGCCACGCCCTTAAATGGAATGTTGGCGTCTCACAATGCAGCCAGGGAAAGAGGCAGACACAGATAGGGTAAGAAACAGACATAGACAGGGTAAGAGACCGACAAAGAGACAGACTGACAGGGAAAGAGACAGACAAAGATAGGTAAAGAAACAGACACAGGGAAACAGACAGGGAAAGACACAGACAGGGAAAGAGACAGACAGGGAAAGTGACAGAAATAGATAGACAGACAGGGAAAGAGATTGAGACAGACGGAGAAAGAGACAGAGACAGTCAGAGACATACAGGGAAAGAGACAGACAGACAAAAATAGAGAGAGACAGATATATACAGAGGGGGAGACATTAGAATTACATGTATATCTATTTGTTTTTTTGGTGTTTGTGTGCAGAATACATTTTTGTTAACACATTCTATTTTGTTAACAGCAGTTATTAACCTGGGCGAAGCCGGGTAGTACAGCTAGTATATATCTATATGTATATATATATATATATATATATATATATATATATATATATATATTGTGAGGTAGCGACCACCAATGTGGTAAATGGTCGCCATATGTCGCAGTGGAGAAGGTCGCTGCGATATTAAACTGAAGAGGTTGCTATGGGACTTGTAGTTCCACAAAGGCTTGTTTCTGCATATAAGGGTCAGGTTCCCTTTAATAATGCCTGTGTGCTGTGCAGGTCTGGAGAATCCACATACCCTTGCCTATGGGTGTGTCTGACACAGGTCTTAATTAGCTTGTTTGGCACATGGAGTGGGTGTGTGTTTTGGAGCAGTGTATTAGAAGCACTGCATGAGGAGCAGCCTCAGGCAGGAAAAGAGGGTGCTATTCTCAGAGAGGTTGGAGCCTCTGGAAGGAACCTGCCTAAGGAAGCGTGGGTTTCCTTCAACCTTCTGGAACTGAGTGTATGGAGGCTGAGGGAGCTCCACTCTGACACTCGTAGTGTCCAAACCTGAGCGGGCGGTCCGCTACAAAGACTGACCAGAAATCCGTGTCTCCTGGGGAGACAGCCATACCTTCACTATAGACATTTAAATGGACTTGAAGCCCACGGTATGTGAAGGTGTTTAGTTTACCTTTTCCTTTAAGCCAGGAGAGGCTTCATTGTGTTTTGGAAGGGCAGTTTATGTTGGTTACTAATAAACTGCTGCATTTTGAGAAAGACTGTGTTGCCTGTGTATGCCTAAGCTACCCTGCATCGCTGCAAGCGAGTAAAACCCCCCAGGTTGCGAGGTGCAACGTTACATATGGTGGGGAATGCGGGCAGCAATCCAGGCAGCACGTCTAGCAACTGCAGAGGTGTTGTTCCTGTGGATCAGCCGGGTCCACGAAGGGTTTTTTTTTTTTCTGCTGTCTACACACTGCAAGGAAGTGTTGCCTGTGGATCGGCGGGTCTACGAAAACAATTTTCGAAGCTGTCTGCAGTGGATCGGCGGGTCCACGAAAATCGTGTCGGCGCACTCAATCAGCTGGCGGTGGATCGGCGGGTCCACGAACAGGAACAGCGTACTCCAGCTGCTGGCGGTGAATCAGCGGGTCTGCGGGGTTCCGTGCTGCAGTGGCGAGAGACCAGTGACTGGAGGTTCCAGGCCAACCTGGAATTGCGGGGCCCTGTTTCGTGAGCAGTGATACACCACAGGCTGGAGATTCTGGTTGTACGGGCAGTACAACCTGGAAAGGTTAGTGGTTCTCTAACCCCCCCCCCCTCTTTAGACCACCGGGTATTACCCATTGGAGCGCCCCTCCTGTTTGTTTTCTTGTTTCAGCATGGAGGGTGCACATATGGACGCTATGGAGGAGCTGTACCAGTTCCTTGTGCGTGGACAGCAGGAGCCGTCAGTGCACACCGATGTGGCAGCAGTGGACCAGTTGATGAACTCCCTTCTGGGGCCAGTACGAACACAGGGTGCCCAGCGAGATAAAGGGGAACTGTGTGAACTGGGGTCTAAAGACACTGCAAGGAAGCTACAGAAACCCCAAAAGGGGGCGGAGTCCCAGAAAGGGGTGGTTAGACAAAAGTCGACAGAAGCCCGGAAAGGGGTAGTCGCCCAAAAGGGGGCGGAGTCCCGGAAAGGGGCGGTTTCCCAAACGGGGACAGAGGCCCGGAAAGGGGTGGTTACCCAAAAGGGGGCGGGGTCCCAGAAAACGGTGGTGACACAAAAAGGGGCGGAGCATCCCAAATACGAAGGTGTAGTGGCACCAATGGACAGTAGCCAAGGACAATGGTGTTCATGCTATGCGTGTCCGGTCTGCGGTACAGACTGCCCGGCTGACGAGAAGTCACGTCTGTGTTCTGTGGAAGTTGATGGCAAATGTGTGACTGGGCTGGTAGACTCGGTGAGCTTGGTGTCCCTGGTGAGGGCCACGCTCGATAACTACCCGATTCTTGGAAGGATGGAAGCCAGCTGCAGACATGAAAACATTGGAGAGTATCCACGGTCCCGAGTGGTTGTTGAGATGGATGGGTTGTTAGGACCCGTTAATGTTGGGGTAGTGCCTGACTTACCGCATCCCATTATAATAGGCCGGGACTTTAATTTTTTTGAGGACTTGTGGTCGATGGCGGAAATGGCCAGCTGCTTGTGTAAAAGCCGGAAAGGCTCAAAGGAAGCCCTATCACAGCGGGAGGCTGAAAGTGTTTCTAGTAGTATGATATTATGTAATAAGGGGAAGACCGTGCCTACTAGAGGTGACAGTACTAAGTTAGGGGTGACCAAAGAAAGAAATGGACGTGCCCCGCTTAGGCTACTTTCACACATCCGGTATTTGCTCTGCGGCACAATACGGCACTCTGCAGAAGAACCGCAACCGTTTTTTTGCCGCTGGTTGCGGTTTTTTTTCGCATGGGCTTGCGGTCGGTCCGTTTTTTGCCGCATGCGGCAGATTTAGCCGATGCCGTGGCCGGATGAAACGTTGCCTGCAACGTTTTTTGCTCCGGCAAAAAAAAACGCATCGCGCCGCATCCGGCCGCTGCGCCGCATTTTTCAATGCATGCCTATGGACGCCAGATGCGGCGCGATGCGGAAAAAACGCATCCGGCCGCCGCATGCGGTTTCTTCCACTGTGCATGCTCAGTAGCATGCCGCAACCGGAAAAAAACGGACGGGCCGCATGAAAAAACGTATGCAAAGGATGCGGTGTTTTCGCCGCATCCGTTGCATAGCTTGCACAGCCGGATTGAGCCGCAGTGCTCAAACCGGATGTGTGAAAGTAGCCTTAGGGATATGACGTTTATAGTAACAAAGGATAGTGTGACCGTTAAAAACGGGAGAGCTCCAGACAGGGGGTTCAACACTTGGTTAAGTGGGGGCTTGTTAGTGCAGGACACCAGGGGGACTGACGATGACTCCAGTAAAGACACTGACTTTACTAAAGTGATAAAATGAGTACAGTGACATACTGATGAGCAAAGAGGGGAAAACCTCCCGTCACCGAAGGCTCAAGAGGCGCAGAGGGGCGGAGCAAGCTACAACCTCTGACAATATGGTCCAGATAGAGACAGTGTCGTGTATTTCTGCCCAAAGTGTGGATTCCCTTCCAGAATCTGAGTGTGCAGAGAAGGTTGAGAAAGGCATGTTGCCGATAGCAACCGCTAATGTAGAGTCGGAGAGCAAAATCATGCCAAAGAAAGATGAGTCTGAGCTGGAACTGACACATTGTAACAACAGAAATCAGCAGGGTGAAAACGCAGAAAAGGAGCCATCCAATAAAGTACTGGTGGTGTCCCCTATGATTTCACAGTGTGAAGCTGATGGTCTGTTGAGTGTAAGCACTATAGGATATCAAATCCTGGAAAGTACTGTAAGAGATGACATCCTAGAGAGTGTTGGTGGAAGAAAAATCCACCAAGGTCATGGTGAGCAGACCGGTGAACTATCTAGTGCTAGGGTGGATAACAGTGAATACAGCCCCAAAGCTCTAAGAGGAACAGAGTACTGTGGTGAAGGGTGTGACACCCTGGTAGAAGGCGATGTTGTGAACTCCCAAGCGAGGGCAGAGGGTGACACTGCAGAGACCCAAGAGGAAGTTGAAGGGAATGCAGTGAAGTCCCAAGGCACAGCTGGTGCTGTAAAAGTGGAATGAGCCTCTGAAGAAGAGGTGAGGTCTGGACGTGAGGTCTCATCAGAAGCTGAGAGCCTGACTGACTTGGTGGGTAAGACCAAGACCGCAGACAAGAAGATTGACTCAGCTAAGAGCCTGAAACCCAAAGGCTCTGAGGCTGGGGCTGAGCCCGAGGAGGGTATAACTCAAAAGGTGAAGCCTTTGGTGGAGAATAAAGATCTATGCAAGAGACCAAAGGGACAGTTTAATGTCACTGAAGGTAAAGAAACCCATTTAGTCCTTAAGTGCATGGTAGATGTGCCAGAAGACTTGAGAGATGCCTGTGCCAGTGAGGCGGTACATGAAAACTTCAAGACGGCCGTAGGAGCCTATAAAGTGTACTTTGCCCCAGAGACTTGTCAGTTGGTGGTGTGCTCTGTAAGTGATGTCACAAAGAAGCGGGTGGCTATCCTGAGTGGCATGCACCTACAGTGTCTTCGCACGAAGTGGATCATCTCTACAAAGATGGTAGAAGACACCAGACGATTGGAGCATATGAAGCAGCTCACCGCAGCGTTTCAGGAAGTGGTGGTTGTGAAGAAACCATTAATTGGGCTTGCTATAAGAGCGCTGAGAAGAAACATTTGGCAAGCTAGGAAGGTTCCAGGTATTACAGCTGTTGAAGTAGAAGAACACTGTGGAACATTCCGAATCTATGGTAAAACTGCAGAAGCAGTGAAGACAGCTAGAAGGCTGTTGGAGTTTGTGGAAGAAGTTACACAAGTGCCCAGAGAACTTGTCAAGAAGCTGATTGGCAGAAATGGATGAGTCATGCAGGAGATGGTTGATACGTCCGGTGTGACGAGTAAGACTTGATATTTATAATGAAGGCAGAATACTCTGTGAAGTCGGTATGGTTCTCTGTGTCATTGTGGGAACAAAGGAGTGTGTTGAAAATGTACGAGTTCTCCTAGAATACTGACGGGGATACCTGGAAGAACTAAAGCAATTGAGTCTTGAAAGACAGAAGATTGCAGAGAAACTTTGTCAAGTTAGTGTGAGGTCGCGACCGCTTTCGGGCCAGGGCCCAAAGAAGTGCGGTCCACCTGGTGACTGTGTTGCTTCAGATGGCAAGGGAAGCAGGTCCTGTAGTAAAAGGAGCCAAGGTTATAGAGGACCTAATTATACATCGGGCTATAGCACAGACTCTGAAGACTCTAAGCCCTCTAAGACAATGTCCGAAGGAAAGAGTGGTGCTTGGGACATGTCTCTAGCCAAAGATGGCATTGAGAAAGTGAACAATCAGAGCAATGGACGAAGATGTCCTAGAAGAAGAGCCCAATATTGATCTGGACACAGAGAATTCATAGGATCTAGTTATGGCAGAACCTCAGAGCTGATGTACCCAAACAGTAGCCCCTCTTGTGGACTGAATAGCGTAGGGTCGAGCCGCACAGTAGTTACGATTAAGAGAGTGTCTCACTACCACACTGACCGTTTGAGACAGTCATGGAGAGATAGGTCTGACCAGGGACCGTGTCTGAGAAGTGGGTTTCCTGTGAAGGGTTTGGTGACAGACGGTATGTCGAGAACTGGAGCTCAAGGTTTTCAAAGTGGGCCCTCTCAACTGGTAGGGCAAAGTGACCCTGATGCCCCGTCTCGAGGCCCTTGTAGGGTATCGAGTGTTCAACCCTACAAGTTTGAACAGAGGGGGGGGATATGTTAGGTAGCGACCACCAATGTGGTAAATGGTCGCTATATGTCGCAGTGGAGAAGGTCGCTGCGATATTAAACTGAAGAGGTTGCTATGGGACTTGTAGTTCCACAAAGGCTTGTTTCTGCATATAAGGGTTAGGTTCCCTTTAATAATGCCTGTGTGCTGTGCAGGTCTGGAGAATCCACATACCCTTGCCTATGGGTGTGTCTGACACAGGTCTTAATTAGCTTGTTTGGCACATGGAGTGGGTGTGTGTTTTAGAGCAGTGTATTAGAAGCACTGCATGAGGAGCAGCCTCAGGCAGGAAAAGAGGGTGCTATTCTCAGAGAGGTTGGAGCCTCTGGAAGGAACCTGCCTAAGGAGGCGTGGGTTTCCTTCAACCTTCTGGAACTGAGTGTATGGAGGCTGAGGGAGCTCCACTCTGACACTCGTAGTGTCCAAACCTGAGCGGGTGGTCCGCTACAAAGACTGACCAGAAATCCGTGTCTCCTGGAGACAGCCATACCTTCACTATGGACATTTAAATGGACTTGAAGCCCACGGTATGTGAAGGTGTTTAGTTTACCTTTTCCCTTAAGCCAAGAGAGGCTTCATTGTGTTTTGGAAGGGCAGTTTATGTTGGTTACTAATAAACTGCTGCATTTTGAAAAATACTTTGTTGCCTGTGTATGCCTAAGCTACCCTGCATCGCTGCAAGCGAGTAAAACCCCCCAGGTTGCGAGGTGCAACGTTACTATATATATATATATATATATATATATATATATATATATAAAAGCAGATCCATTAAAAACGTTAACACCACATTGAGAAACTGGAGCACATGGTGATGATACACTATGGCCACCTATCCAACACACATTTAAAATAAAAGTGGCGCTCGCTCAAAATTTCTAGGGAAACTTTCTATTATTATTATCAGCAGATATAAGCAAAAGTGATGAGTGAGCACTACCATGGTTGGAAGTGCAGTACTACTAATAAGCAGTTGGATGCTCAGACAGGCTCAACTCATGTACCGAGTATAATTCAAGTCATTAGGGAAGTTGAGCATTTTTCTGGAAGATCTTCCTGAAAAATTCTCACATTCCCCTTTGAGTTCAATTATTCTCGATACACAAATCAAGCTCGTCCAACTGCCCTTTATGAGTACTGAGTTTCCAAGCATGGTTGTGCTTGCTCATCATTAATAAGCAATCAGTATGCTGATATGTTATACTCAGAATACCGTGTTTGAGTCTTGGAATTGGAAGTAATTCTGATCTTTATTCAGAAATAGCAGCGGTTATCAAAAAAGAACACATGCGCAGTGTATGTAATGTCGCATGCACATTACGATGGAACAAGCATGAAGCCACCATGTTTAGAGTCAGGTACACAGTATCTGGACCAAAAGAGAGGAAGTGTGTGGGCATTACAGACATCAACTGGAACTAAATTACATTGTGAACTTGAATGGGTTATGCCAGCATGGAAACTAGACCAATATACGACAACAAATTTTTTTTTCAGTGTTCACGTTTGTATTTCCACCAACAGCATGTCTACTTCTTTACATCCTCTCCACCTCTTAAATTTTCTTTCATACCATTCCTAATATACATGCTTGTGTTTTTCCAATTTTCCATGTTGATCCGAAGGAGCATAACACTTGGAAGATTTAAAACACAGCCATGTGTAAGTTTAACCATGTCATAACAACACTAGCTACATCAATGTGTTCCTCCAGTACCAAGTACTCAAGCTCTCCAATTTTGCTTGCTACACTACTGGAATATGTGAAAATTAACTTAAATTATCCATCCATTTTTCCACATTAACTTTCAGGAATGCTTTCCTGAAATGTGAGCAAATTTGTCTTCACTGTTTGTACACATGAATCTCCCTATCTTCAGACCAAATCCTCTCTCACAGAGTCCAGTTCTTCGCCCTCCAATATAGTCTGAATTTTCTCTATCCAATATCTACCCTTTTATTTGCTTCTTTGTCCTCCCCCTTCATCCCTAATTAAAATTCTCCACCACACCTGCTAAAATTATCTTTCTCCATCCTAGCAGTCCCCCTTCCACTCAGGTGCAATTTATCTGCAAAATACAGATTGTACCCCTATGAATAGTCAGTCCTGTGCTTAAGGAACCAACATTTTTGGCTCTACAACTTAAAGGAATTAAGACTTAAAGGGAATCTGTCAGCTGACTTCTGCTACCTCATCTGAAGTAGCATGATGTAGGGAAAGAGTTCCTGAATCTACGGCCTCGGTCCCATTTGCGCATAGCTTCCATTTCGAGATCATCGGAAGCGATCTGCTAATGACCCTCTGCTGCGAGTGTGACCCCAGGGTCATGCAACTGTGGTCCGATTTTGCGATCGGATCACAGCTGTGGAAAAGAGGGAGGGAGCACTTTCTCCCTCTCCTCTGCTGCCTTTCTCGCTGTATATAGCACTGCACTGACATCCAAGTGCAGTGTGATGTTTCACACTCTCCCATAGACAAAGACATGTATAGGTGCATGTGAGCCAAGACTCGCTGTCAAACGCAGCATACTGCAATTCTTGTCTCATGCCAATATGACGTGAGAAATCAAATCGCAGATGGTTATTGCGTCACAGTTTTGCACTGGTGTGAGTGCAATCCGATGTTTTATATGATTGTACTCGTCTGTGCAAAACGCAAGGTGAACCGAGGCCTAGTGATGTATCACTTAGATTACTGGGTTGGAGTAGTTGTGACAGAGTTTTTAGATTTAGCAATGCAGCAGCGCTCAGAAAGTTAACCCACCCTCACCAGCCTCTCTATATATAATGTCTATAATCAGTGAGGTGCTAATCAGAGGGGGTGGGGTCGTGGTCTGCTAGTGCAGCCCAGGCAATGATATAATCCCAGCTGATGGCATCCCCTCGTAGTGAAGGTGTTAAGTCTTTGGCTTTACCCAGAAAGAAACAAGATGATGAAACTTTACATTTATTCCACATACTCTCCACCAACGTCAAAATAGTTCTTACATCGGTATTCCAAGTTCTGTAAGCCTAGCAAAAATAAAGATTTCGGTTGTGCCTGAAACCATACAGCCATAGCAACAGAAATTGTGTGAAATTTGGTACCCTTGGTGTGTTTATTCAGGTCTGGAAACAGATACTAGATATGCCCTCCTTATCCAAGAACACAGACGCCATCACCTAAGTGGCTGATTTTTGCACCCTGAACTTCTTTGGATAAGGAGAACTACTGTGCCTCCACTCTTTTTGACTTCTTTTTGTTTTCAGGGTAATACAAATAAATCCAGGTCTCATCCATAGCGACCAGCCGATCCAGGAAGTTCTTATCAGTCTGCAAACGCTGACAAAAGGAGCGGAAAGTTTTCACTCGCATGCTTCTCTGATCCGTTGTCAAACATTTGGGGACCCACTTTGCAGATAGCTTCATCATGTCCAAATGTTCATCGATAATGACACGGGAAATCTCCATGATGTCTGCTATTGCTTTAGCTGAAATTCGTCAATTTTTCAGTATGGGGGTGTGCACAGCATTGACGATCTCTGGAACAACAACCACTCTCGGTCGTCCAGGACATTCCTCATCATTGGTGCTGAAGTGGCCCGTTTTGAATTTGGCAACCCACATATCCTTTGCGGACTTTCCTTACAAAAAACAAGAATTTTATCACTCCTCTGATGTCAGTTGCTGTGAATATCGCATTAGACATTTTTGTTTCCCATGTGCGTAGAACACTGTTGCCATAAATTTTGAAAACAAATATTTGACATATAAAGCTTTCATGTGATGTAACATTCATTACCATAGAAAAAAAAAAGATCAAAAAGCCAAAGACTTAGGCCACATTCACACGACCATTCTGTTTTTGCAGTCTGCAAAAAAACAGTCCTGTTTTTCCACGGATGTATCCGTGTGGCATCCGTGTGACAACTGCATCCACGCCGTTCCGCCTACGGTCCATGTATCATCCGTGTAACTTCCGTTTTTTTGAGGACCGCAAGAAAACTGAAGGAGTGTTACATACAGTCCAGGGTATCTGGCCAGATGCTGGTCTCCATATAAGGTCTATAGGTAACAGAATCCGGCGTAAAGGGGTAGGAGCAAGCGCTACATACTCTCGCCGATCACCGGCACGGCTGTAACTGCTCCCGCTGCAGCTCTTTGTTCTTCCGAAGCCAGTCGCTCATTAGGCTCAATTCATATTCACTGCTTTCCTGCTCACCGGCGTCTGTGATTGGTTGCAAAAAAAGACAGTTTGCACTCTGATAATGCTAAAGTATGGAAACCATGAATGTGTGAACATGGACCTGCATTACTGCTAAGGAAAATCTTAAGAAAAATGAGATATTTAGCATATATAAATGGCCATTTGTATATCTGCCCAGTTGCCCCTTCACGGCATATCTCGAAACTGGGTACCTACACTATGCTGAAGCCTCTCTCTAGGTTAAAAACCTCCTGTGTATGGGCAAGTAGGAACCTGCTATATAGAATGAGATTACCTGTGGCAAGTGGGGGAGGGGTGCACGGTCAGAAGGTATGACCCTCTTAATATAGACAAAAAGACTTACTGCACTCACCTAACGGAGGTGTGAACAGGTGCATAACTGAACATAAACTACAAAAAAGACAGTTTGCACTCTGATAATGCTAAAGTATGGAAACCATGAATGTGTGAACATGGACCTGCATGTCTATATTGTGATTGGTTGCAGTCAGACACGCCTCCATGCTGAGTGACAGATGTCTGACTGCAACCAATCACAGCCACCGGTGGGCAGTTCTATATCGTACAGTACAATAAATAAATAATTTAAAAAACGGCTTGCGGTCCCCCCAATTTTGATACCAGCCAAGATAAAGCCTCACAGCTGCTGGCTGGTATTCTCAGGTTGGGGAGACCCACGTTACTGGGAGCTCCCCCAGCCTAAAAAAAATATCAGCCAGCAGCCGGCCGAAATTGCCACATCCATTTGATGCTACAGTCCTGGGACTTTACCCAGCTGTTCCCAAATGCCCTGGTGTGGTTGCAAATGGGGTAATATATGGGGTTGTTACCAGCTGTGAAATGTCACCTGGCATCAAGCCCTGGGGTTAGTGATGTCACGGCGTCTATCAGATAACCGACATCGTGACCCAGTCAGTAAAAAAAAAAAATATAGACGACAAATTTTTATTTGAAAAAACACTCCCCGAAACATTCCCTCTGTCACCAATTTATTGGAAAGAAAATCCGAGTCTGGTGTAATCCAATAAGGGGGTCCTATGACGGTCCATACCATACTCACTGTCCCAGTCAATGAAGAACAGAATGTTCCCCATTGGCTGGGAGAGCAGTGCAGTGACCTGAGCTAACATCATTAGGTCAGGCCAGGTCACCACAGGGGATGACTAGCACCGACATCATTAGGTTAGATTGGTACATGTCCTGCGGTGATGAAGTGTGCTGCACTCCTGACGTCAGTACTCATCACTGACATTCATTGTCTGCCATGTTCACAAGCGAAGTATCGCGTGAGCCCGTGACGTCACCACTAGTCACAGTCTCTGGCTGCTCGTGAGACTAGATGTGAGTACGCAGAGGGCATGGAAGTCAGTGACAAGTGCTGACGTCAAGAGTGCAGCAGACTTCCTCACCGCAGGAAATGAACTTTGCTAACCTTGGTGACGCACCCCAGGGCTTTGGGGTACTCGGTCCCGCAGGCTGTATATTACTGGGAAAGTTCACTGGGTGGCCGTTGCCAGGTTCTGTGACCCTGGGGGTCGCTTAAAAGGGGAACTTGTACAAGGGAAAAATAAAATAAAGAGTTTTTCATGACACCACTTGCGGTATGCAGCTATATGGGGAAAGCTGCCACTGCAAAGTCTCTCACTGCTGGAGCTGGTGATATTGGGCAGCTTAGGTGTGATGGCTCTCCGCAAGTAGAGCTAGGCCCCAGGGGAGGATATTGGTAGTTGTAGTATATAGGTGCAGACGTGTAGGAAGAATTCAGACAACACAGTGGCTGCGGTTTAACTTGTGCTTTACTGACTGCTTTGGGGGTGCTGCCACCCGGTTTGTGCTGGTCTTTACCAATCCGGTATTCCGAAATGCTTCCGTGTGGCTTCCGTGGATTTTGCAAACTCATTGACTTGTATTGAGTCACGGTCTGTTATTACGGAACAGAATTGGACATGTTCCATAATAACGGAGCGGACATATGGCATCCAATGTGTTTTTTTGTAGGAACTGATGGACACGGAAGTGCTTCCGTGTGCCATCCGATCCTACACCAAAGACATTGAAAAGATGATCCTGTCAGTAGGTCCGCAAAAAAACAGGAACTGAACAGGACAGACGGAACGGTAATCTGAATGAGCCCTTATCAGCAGCCCCTCGTATAAGTAAAGAGTAACACAGCAGGGTATTAAAGGTAATCTGTAACCAGGTTTTTGCTACCTCATTTGAGAACAGCATAATATAGAGACACTAGAGACACGGACCCTGATTCCAGCGATATGTCACTTACTGAGCTGTTTGCTGTCATTTTGATAAAATCAATGGTTTCTCTGCTGCAGATCTAGCAGTTATACAGAGCTCATAAATATGTGGACTACCTGGCAGCAGGTCAAGTAGTCCTCTAAGGATAATCTACTGCTGATTAAACAGTGATTTTCTCATATCAAAACTACACTGAGCAGCCCAGTAAGTGACACACCGCTGGAATCAGCATCTCTTTAACCCCTTCACCCCCGGCCACTAAAACACCCTAATGACCGGGCCATTTTTTGCAATTCTGACCAGTGTCACTTTGACAGGTTATAACTCTGGAACGCTTCAACGGATCCTGGCGATTCTGAGATTGTTTTTTCGTAACATATTGTACTTCATGTCAGTGGTAAATTTAGGCCGATATTTTTTGCGTTTATTTGTGAAAATTTAGGAAATTGTCCGAAAATTTGGAAAATTTCGCAATTTTCAAACTTTGAAAATTTATGGCCATAAATCTGAGAGCTATGTCACACAAAATAGTTACTAAATAACATTTCCCACTTGTCAACTTTACACCAGCGCAATTTTCGAAAGAAATTTTTTTTTCGTTAGGAAGTTAGAAGGGGTCAAAGTTCATCAGCAATTTCTAATTTTTCCAACAAAATTTACAAAATATTTTTTTTAGGGACCACATCACATTTGAAGTGCCTTTGAGAGGCCGAGGTGACAGAAAATACCCAAAAGTGACCCCATTCTAAAAACTGCACCCCTCATACTGCTCAAAACCACATCCAAGAAGTTTATTAACCCTTTAGGTGCGTCACAGGAACCAAAGCAATGTGGAAGGAAAAAATGAAAATTTTACTTTTTAACACAAAAATGTTACTTTAGCCATAAAATTTTCATTTTTACAAGGGAGAAAAGAGAAAGTGCACCCTACAATTTATTATGCATTTTCTCCTGAGTACGCTGATACCCCATATGGGGTAAAAATCAATTGTTTGGGTGTACGGCAGGGGTCGAAAGGCAAGGAGCGCCATTTGAATTTTTGAACACAAAATTAGCTGCACTCATTAGCGGACGCCATGTCGGGTTTGAAGACCCCCTGAGGTGCCTAAACAATGGAGCTCCATCCTTGCTCAATTTTTGGCGTGACTTTTTTTTCCGTATCCCCGATGCTTTTTGTCACGCCAAAAATTGAGCAGGGATGCCGATCCGTTATGTGCATCCCTGATCAGCGCTCGGCGGGACGCACGGACAGATGCGATACAAAAAGCGTCGGGAATACGGGAAAAAAAGTCACGCCGAAAACGGACCACGGATGCAGATACGTTATCTGCATCCCTGATCAGCGCTCGGCGGGACGCACGGACGCATGAGGTGTAAGAATTGACAGGGGATAGAGGAAAAAAAGAAAAAAAAAAAAAGTTATACTCACATTACCCAGAGGATTAGCAGGAGGAACAGCTTTGCAGCAGCCAGCAGGCAGGAAGTTGGACAGCTCAGCAGAAGACCCAGGAAGAAGGACCCAGCGATGGAGGCAGATGTGATCGGCCGGTGAAGACAGGTAAGAGGACGTCGGGGGGACAGCAGAGGGGGAGGGGGAGAGCAGAGGGGGAGAGGGACAGCAGAGGGGGACAGCAGAGGGGGAGGGGGAGAGCAGAGGAGGGGGATACCGGAGGAGCTGCAGAATAGAGATCACGGGGGAGGCCGGCAGACTGGGATGTCTGGGGGCAGACCGGGATGTCGGGGGGCAGATCGGGAATGCTGGGGGCAGATCGGGAATGCTGGGGGCAGATCGGGAATGCTGGGGGCAGATCGGGAATGCTGGGGGCAGATCGGAATGTCTGGGGGCAGATCGGGATGTCTGGGGGCAGACCGGGATGTCTGGGGGGGCAGATCGGGATGTCGGAGGACAGATCGGGATGTGGGGGGGCAGATCGGGATGTCGGGGGGGCAGATCGGGATGGCGGGGGGAAGATCGCAGGGGGGCACGGGCAGGGGCCATTACGGGAGCGCGCAGGAGCAAATCACAAGAGCGTGCAGGGGCTGCAAGAGAGCAGGGGAGGAGGGATACCGGAGGAGCTGCAGAATAGAGATGGAGGGGGGCAGATCGGGATGTCGGGGGGCAGATCGGGATGTCGGGGGGGCAGATCGGGATGTCAGGGGGGCAGATCGGGATGTCAGGGGGGCAGATCGGGATGTCGGGGGGGGCAGATCGCAGGGGGGCACGCGCAGGGGCTGCAAGGTGAGCACAATACTCACCGCTCCTGCAACCTGACAGCAGCGGCAGCAGCAGCAGTGGCGTGGTACCACTAGTACCAGCCAGTGCTGCACGCTGCAGACATGTTGGGGGAGGGTCCCCAGACCAGCACAGGCCTGGGGAGGGCGGCCACCGGCAGATCAGACCGCCCCACTGCACACTGATTGGAGCGATTGCACGTCATTGCACGATCGCTCCAATCAGTGCTGCAGGGGGGGGCCACGGTGTCTGCTTGCTTCCAGCCAATGATCGGAGCTGCTGCAGCTCCGGTCCTAGCTGGATTTTACAAGATCATGCTATTTTTGGCATTTTTTTTGCCGAAAATAGCGTGATCAATGTGATTGGCGGTTCCGATTTGAACAGCCAATCACATCGATCGCCTATGGGGGGTGGCGATGCCACCCCCCCTGGGGTCAAGCAAAGGTCCCCTGCTGTAAGAAACAGCAGGGGACATCATTTGAAAGCCGTTGCTATGGCCACGGCAATCAAATGAAGTTTAGGCCGTAAAATTACGTCCCTGGTCGTTAAGTCACGTTAAAATAGGACGTAATTTTACGGCCCGCGGTCGTGAAGGGGTTAAATGACACATCATTAACTTTGTGTGTCAGCCTCTATCTCTTGCTGTCTTCATATTACATAGCAAAAACCTGCTGACAGATTCCATTTAAGCCATGCACTTGAATCCCTATATGCCCGCTGTCTTTCCTGTATTGAGCATTCCAAACACAGTATTCCAAAACAATACCAATTTGGATTTTTTTTCCCTTTAACTTGTAGACTAATTCTCAAAATTTAGCATCCTCCACCAACCACCTGACCTGCCGCACATCCAACAGGTGTGAACAGCTAGATGAAAACACAATATGACTACAAAACACATACAGATGCACTCTGAAATGGTAACAATGAAAAAGGAAACTCTGTAATTGCATTACTGCTGTAGGAATATTTGAATAAAGAGATATTTAGCTTATGTATTGGCCAATGCATGTGAGCCCAGTAACCAGCCAAGGGTATATCTCAATATACCAGGACTAGAGTTGATCGAACCCACCAAAATCCGGGACCGGTGGTTCACTGGCGGATTGAAAAAAAATCTGGATCCGCTCCAGATTCCGGTGCCCATATAAGTCTGGGGGGACCAGAATCCGGAGATTAAAAATGTTTGTGGAGGTGATAGTGGGGTAGGAGCACGCGCGGTGTACTCACCCAAGGCTGTGTCATGGCAGCAAACTCCTTCCGGGTCACGCTTTTCCCTTCCAGAACCGACAATTCAATATTTATTGTTTTGCCCGCCATTCGGTGCGTGTAATTGGTTGCAGTTAGACGCGCCCCCGCCCTAAATGGCAGCGTGTCAGCTGACTGCAACCAATCAAGGTGGCAGGACAGCCGGTGGGCGGGGAAAGCAGTGCAAGTGTCTGCGGGTCAGTATGGTGAACATGCATGTCTTTCAGAAACACATGCATGTTCCTGTCAGAAATGTGCGCGGCTGTGCCAGTGATGCAACTTTTTTTTATTATTTAAATATATTTTAAAAAAAAAACAATGTGCGGTCTCCCCTAATTTTCATTCACAGCCAAGATTAAGCCAGCCGGGGGCTGGTATTCTCAGCCCGCAGGCGCCCGGTATTGCCACATCTATTAGATGTGACAATCCCAGTGCTTTACCAGCTCTTCCCAGTGGCCTGGAGCAGTGCCAATCAGTGTAATAAGGGGTTAATAGCAGCTCACAGCTGCTACTAAACCCAAGGTTAGTAATAGCACAGGTGTCTATGAATACCTCCATCACACTTACCTGTAAATGAAAGTAAATAAATACAGACACAGAAAAAAAATCCTTTATTTGGAATAAAGTACAAAACACACCCTCCTTCACCTCTTTATTAACCCGCAACACCCTGCAGGTCCGGCGTAATCCACATGAGCTCTCACGTCACTTCAGCTCTGCTACATAACACAGCCAGCGGCCATGGAGCACGACCACTGGCTGTGCAGACAATGACTGAGCCGCGATGACTGCACGGCAGGCAGATACTGTCAGAGGCTGGGGGCACGTCTGCCTGCAACCAATAACTGACGAGAGGACGGCCGGTGGGTGAGGAAAAGACTGAAAGCTGTGTGTATATGATGCACAGTACAGAAAGTGAATGCGCGACCCGGAAGCAGTTTTCCACCATGACATCAAGTCTCGGTAAATATGAAATGCTGTTTTATTTCTGTTTTTCTTTATTTTTCAATTCTTTTCCCCAGTGCCGGATCTGGATCGTGCACCCGGAATTCCGGATCCAGGTTCGGCACCCGGGCATCTTTAAAACCGCGTGGATCCGGACTTTTACATTTCGGATCCGCTCAGCCCTAACCAGGAACCTAACTCAAATGCCTCTATCTGGGTTAAAAATCTATATGTCCCCTGATAAAAAGGGGAATGAACACAGCCTTGTTAGGGCGGAGTGCGCAATCAAAAAGAAATGCACTACAAATATATCAAAAAGACTGACCCGCACATCCAACAAATGTGAACAAATGCTAGGTGAAAACACAATATAACTATAAAACACATACAGCTGCACTCTCTAATGGTAACAATGAATAAGGAAACTCTGTTATTACATAATTGCTATAGGAATTTTTGAAAAAGAGATATTTATCTTATGTATTGGCCAATGCAATTGCCCGGTAACCAGCGACAAGGTATATGACAATATACCAAGACCCTAACTCAAATGCCTCTATCTGGGTTAAAAACCTACATGTCTAGGCATCTAGTATATAATAATAATCATTATAATAATTTTATTAATTTATATAGCGCTGTTAATTCCACAGCGCTTTACATACATTGGCAACACTGTCCCCATTGGGGCTCACAATCTAAAGTCCCTATCAGTATGTTTTTGGAGAGTGTGGGAGGAAACCGGAGTACCCGGAGGAAACCAACGCAAACACGGAGAGAACATACAAACTCCTTGCAGATGGTGTCCTTGGTGGGATTTGAACCCAGGACCCCAGCGCTGCAAGATTGCAGTGCTAACTAGAGTTGAGCGCGGTTCGTGGTTCTCCAGTTCGCGGTTCGAGTGATTTTGGGGGCTGTTCTAGATCGAACTAGAACTCGAGCTTTTTGCTAAAGATTGATAGTTCTAGTTACGTTCGAGAACGGTTCTAGCAGCAAAAAGCCAAGCTAATTACTAGCTGGCTTTCCGCTGTAATAGTGTAAGTCACTCTGTGACTCACACTATTATGAAATTTCAGAGTATAGTGTGCGGGAACAGCGCATTCAGATCACTGCTGCTGGGATAATGGCCATTTTTCATTTTTTTTCCTTGTCTTCCTTCCCTAAGCGCGCGCGTGTAGTGGGGCGGGCCAGCATGTCAGCCATTTCCAGACACACACACAGCTAAGTGGACTTTTAGCCAGAGAAGCAACGGCATGTGTGATAGGATGTCCATGTCACATGTCCCTGCAATTATAAAAACGGGTATCTGCCCGTCAGGACACCATTATCTGCCTTCTGCGTCTGGGTGTCAGTCACCGCTGGTGTAGCTCCTGTCTCCGATACTGCTGTGTACGCTCTACACACAGCGCTATACAGAATAGGGATAGAAGTTTCTTTTAACCCTTGTAAGGGCTAATAACAGCAGGCTCAGAGCCATAGATGACAGTCAGGTCCGTGGAAAGAGATTTTAACAGCTACAGATAAGAGCGTCTGTGTAGCTAAGGTCAGGGACTTCCTCGCTGCATTTCACCATTAGGAGGGATATAAAGTGAGGCTTCCTTTCCTCTACACAGACCCACAACCCTGCCACTGTACCCTTCAGCCCTTTGCACACTCAAGCTCATTGTTACTAAGCCATTATACTAGCAAACACTGAGGAAACTTAGTGGCATCCTAAAAGTGGCTGTTGGACTTCATTATTGTCCCACTGGTGCAAAGCTATTTGCAGCACCACTGCATTGCACAATCAAGCTCATTTTTACAAGCTATTATACTAGCAAACACTGAGGAAACTTAGTGGCATCCTAAAAGTGGCTGTTGGACTTCATTATTGTCCCACTGGTGCAAAGCGATTTGCGGCACCACTGCATTGCACACTCAAACTCATTGTTACTAAGCCATTCTAATAGCAAACTATGCTGCCAGTTTAAGGGCCGTAGTTGCATTGTCAGGGATAGTTATTGTTGTTTATTCTGCTGTTAATAAAGCTAGACCACCGCTGCAATCTACACCACCTCTCAATTTTTACTACCACATTTTAAGTGCACAATCTTGTCGCAATCAAAATGGACAGATGCTGGTGGAAAGGGGAAGAGGCGTGTTGGAAAAAGGAAAAAAAGGGTTTGTCTGTGGGGAAGGTGGCAAAGCTCCATTAACATCTGCTGAAGATAGACCATCTTCCAGCAAAAGTAAGATGTCTACTACTTACCGTGGACAATCTGATGTGCTCCCTTTTTTACGGACACGAACAACTGGAACAAAGGTAGATGATGGCCAAAAAAAGAAAATGCTTGAATGGATCTCAAGTGGTCCAACAAGTGCCCTCTCTGCCACCTCAACTACCGCATGCAAAAAACACTAGTCCTCTGAGTTGTCATCCCAATCACACTTGCTTTCTCCCAGCTCTGAAGTCTCCATCCGCCCTGCACAGTATGGTGGAACTGAGATGGCTGAGTCTGCAGAGCTGTTCAGTCACACTATAGCCTGGGAATCAGAGGTCTGCTCCCAAGCTACAGTGAGTACAGACCAGGAAATGGTCTGCAGTGATGCCCAGAACCTTTGTGACTCTGATTCAGGCCGTGAGGACCAAGTTTCTGAGCATAATGTTGACCCTTATTCACAAACTGTAACACCTGTTGTTATAGACAATGAGGAACATAATGATGACGATGAGACGCAGATACCAGATTGGGATGACAACTTAAATATTGGTTCACGTCAGGAAGAGGCTCGGTCTGAGGGTGAGGGGAGTGCAAACACAACGCTTGATGAGGAAGTTCTAGATCCCACCTACTGTCAACCCACAGTTAGGCACTCGAGGAGGTCAACAGATGCGGTGGAGGAGGATGCTACTGACGACGAAGTTACCTTGCGCCTTCCTGGACAGAGGAGTAGTACTGGTAGCACGTCTACAACTGCATCCTCAGCCACCACTCTGCCTCTGAGCACTAGTCGGGGGGGCTCAGCAGGTCGCATGCCCTCTAAGCCTTGCCTAGCCTGGACCTTTTTTGACATAGAAAAAGATCGCCCAAATCATGTGATATGTAAAATTTGTCGTGATTTTGTTAGTAGAGGGCAAAACCTCAGGAGTTTGACAACTTCTTCCATGAATCGTCACATGAATAAATATCATATGTCCCAGTGGGAAGCTCACCGTGCTGCAATGCGGTCTAGCGGAGCGAACCATCCACCGCCTGCCCCTTCAAGTGCATCCGTGCGCTCTTCATCTTCTAGGACTGTGGGGACAGCTGTCACACCTGGTTTTCCACGCACAACTTCCCCCACTGTAACCGCAACAGGCAGTTTGCTTGATAGGTCGTCATTTGGTTTGGAAGGGGAAACAAGTGTGTGTGTACAGCTCTCTCAGACATCGATAGCATCAACATTGGATGAAGGCAACATCATGTCTATGCCTGCACTTTCCTCACAAACCTGCATTTTTTCAGGGACACACTACTCACCACCGTCACCACCACCACCGCTCAATCATAAAGAAATGCACTACAAATATATCAAAATAACTGACAAGCACATCCAATAGGTGTGAACAGGTGGTAGCTGAAAACACAATTTAACTACAAAGCACATACAGCTGTACTCTAAAATGCTAACAATGAATAAGAGAACTCTAGTATCCAGATTGTGTTCATTCCCCTTTATAGCTGGATATGGGCGGCACGGTGAGTCAGTGGTTAGCACTAGAGATGAGCGAACTGGCCGTGGTTCGGCTCGAGTTCGGTTCGCCGAACGGAGGTCGCGTTCGAGTTCGGTTCGGCGAACCACTCGAACCGCATAGGAAACAATGGCATACAATCACAAACACATAAAAACACCTAGAAAACACCCTCAAAGGTGTCCAAAAGGTGACAAACAACTCACAACACAACACAAACACATGGGAAAGTGACAAGAACAAATTCTCATGCGAAAACAAAACAGTGTTACAAGGAAAAAAGGATGAGACACAGATATAGGCATGGCATGGCCTTCTAAAATCATGTAAAACACCGCAAGGTTACTCCACGCAGAGTCTCCCTTTTTTCCAAAAATTGGGCCACACACACACACACCTCTTCAGTGGCAGCACTTGTGCCCCAGTTGAACACTTCACAGTTAGATTTGCATCAAGCACATTCAAAAATACGCCATACTTAACCGTCCCCAGGATGACACCGGGGTAGGTAGCAAAGTCTTTGCTGAACCATGACTTGTTCATCTTGGCTCCTTTTAAAAAACACAGCAAGCAAGGGTTAATCCAGGCGGAGTCTCCTTTTTCCCAAAATTGGGCCCCACACACACCCACCCCTTCAGTGGCAGCACTTGTGCCCCAGTTGTACACTTCACAGTTAAATTTGCATCAAGCACATTCAAAAATACGCCATACTTAATCGTCCCCATGATGACACCGGGATAGGTAGCTAAGTCTTTCCTGATCCCAGCTCTGTTCATCTTGGATCATTTTTAAAAACAATGTAAGCAAGGGTTACTCCAAGCGGAGTCTCCCTTTTTTCCAAAAATTGGGCCACACACACACCCACCCCTTCAGTGGCAGCACTTGTGCCCCAGTTGTACACTTCACAGGTAGATTTGCATCAAGCACATTCAAAAATACGCCATACTTAACCGTCCCCAGGATGACCCCGAGGTAGGTAGCAAAGTATTTGCTGAACCATTTCTTGTTCATCTTGGCTCCTTTTAAAAAACACAGCAAGCAAGGGTTACTCCAAGCGGAGTCTCCCTTTTTTCCAAAAATTGGGCCACACACCCACCCCTTCAGTGGCAGCACTTGTGCCCCAGTTGTACACTTTACAGGTAGATTTGCATCAAGAACATTCCAAATCCACAAGCATTTACTCTCCCCAGGATGACACAGGGGTAGTAAATTCCTTGTGGATCCATGACTTGTTCATTTTGATGAACGTCAGTCTGTCCACATTGTCACTGGACAGACGCGTGCGCTTATCTGTCAGCACACACCCAGCAGCACTGAAGACACGTTCAGAGACAACGCTGGCAGCTGGACACGACAAAATCTCCAAGGCGTAAGTGGAGAGCTCTAGCCATTTTTCAAGATTTGAAGCCCAAAATGAGCAAGGCTCCATTTGCAAAGTCATGGCATCGATGTTCATTTGGAGATACTCCTGTATCATTCTCTCCAGCCGTTGACTATGTGTCAGACTTGTTGTCTCTGGTGGACTTGCAAAGGATGGTCTAAAAAAAATTCTGAAAAGATTCAATAAATATGCTGTTACCAGCACCAGATACGGTGCTGCTGGTACGGGTAGACTGTTGAAGATGACGAGACCGTCCCATGTTTGTCAAGTTATAACTGGGAGATTCACTCCCTGCACCACGGTTGTTTGGTGGAAAAGCCGAGCTAAGATCGAGTAACAGCTTCTGCTGATACTCCTGCATACGTGCGTCCCTTTCTATGGAAGGAATTATGTCACAAAATTTGGACTTGTACCGGGGATCTAATAGTGTGGCAAGCCAGTAGTCATCATCACTTCTAATTTTGACAATACGAGGGTCATGTTGGAGGTAGTGCAGCAAGAAGGCGCTCATGTGTTTGGCGCAGCCATGCGGACCAAGTCCATGCTGTGTTTGTGGCATAGAGGTGCTACCCGTTCTTTCTTCCTCTGACATCTCCACCCAACCTTTTTCAACTGAAATTTGACCAAGGTCTCCCTCATCCGCTGAGTCTTCCATGTCCATGGACAGTTCGTCTTCCATTTCTTCATGTTCTCCTGCACCTTCCTCAACATTTCGTCTGCTACCATGCGCCCTTGTTGATCCCTGTCCTCCATGGTTCCATGCCTGCCGCGTTGGTGATGATGAACGTCTGGACCTTGGTGATGTTGTTGTGTCTTGCGCATATGAATCCTCCTGTAGTTCCTCCCCTTCCTGTTGTCCCACCCCCTGACTCCGAATAGTGTTTAGCGTGTGCTCCAGCATGTAAATGACTGGAATTGTCATGCTGAAAATGGCATTGTCAGCGCTAAACATATTCGTCGCCATGTCGAAACTGTGAAGAAGGGTGCATAGGTCCTTGATTTGAGACCACTCCATCAGGGTGATCTGCCCCACCTCTGCATCTCGTTGGCCCAGGCTATACGACGTATTGCACCAGGGCTCGGCGGTGCTGCCACAGTCACTGTAACATGTGGAGAGTCGAATTCCAGCGTGTCGGCACATCGCATTTCAGGCGATGAACCGGCAGGCCGAAAGACTTCTGGAGCGATGCAAGTCGCTCAGCAGCGGTGGTTGAACGGCGGAAGTGAGCAGACAGTTTTCGTGCCCTGTTCAGAAGGCCATCTAGGCCGGGATAGTGTGTTAAAAATTGCTGGACAACAAGGTTCAACACGTGAGCCATACAAGGCACGTGTGTCACCTTGCCCAGGCGAAGGGCCGCACCCAGGTTTGCAGCATTGTCGCACACGGCCTTACCAGGCTGCAGGTTGAGTGGAGACAACCATTTATTAAACTCAGTCTCCAGAGCTGCCCACAACTCAGCCGCTGTGTGACTCTTATTTCCAAGACATTTCAAGCTAAAGACCGCCTGATGCCGTTGCGCTCTGCTGCCAGCATAGTAATGAGGGGTGCGTGATTCCTTCTGCGCAATGAGAACGCTGGTGGCCTGACCAGGCAGGCTTCGGGCGGAGGTGGAGATCCCAGATGAGGTGGAGGAGGCAGAAGCAGTGGCAGAACTTGGACAGACAGAGGATTGACACACAAGTCGTGGGGACGGCAAGACTTGTGCAGCAGACCCTTCACCATCTATCGCCATAGTTACCCAGTGCCCAGTCAGCGACATGTAACGTCCCTGTCCATGCTTACTGGTCCAAGTATCGGTGGTGAAATGCACCCGTTCACACACAGAGTTTCTCAAGGAAGCGGTGATGTTGTGTGCGACATGCTGTGATGTGATGTTGTGTGCGACACCTGTTTCTAGAAGCTTCTGGCAGCTTCTGGAAGTCCTGTAGAACTATATAAACCAGCCAGAGCAAGCAAGGTGCTGACCGTGCGAGGTTCTGAAGCAAAGTGTGCAGGGTTTGAAGATAAGTGTGGCATAGTTTCAACACAATTACATAGTTTAACACAAGAACATAGTTTGAATTTATCCTTATACGTTTCCCATTGTTTGTTTTTTTGTTTTTTTTCTTGTTTTTCTACTTTAACGTTTATCCCCATTTAATAGGTGCTCCATGGATAATGCTATCAGGTGTGTATCTTGTCAGATGTATGCATGCCTTGAGCAGCCGTTCGAGGATGAATATGACTGCACTCGATGCAAGCATGTTGCGTATTTGGAAGCCAAGGTAACTGATCTAAATAAGCAGCTTGCAACACTCAGGGGCATTGCAAACCTGGAGAGGAGGTTAGAGCTCACTGAGCTTTCTCTGGCTGGGGCCTGTGATATGGAGGAGGGTGGAGGTGGAGAAGATCAGGACCCAGAGGTAGGTAGTTGGGTAACAGTTAAAAGAAGAGGTAGGGGAAAAAGTGTCAGGGAGCCTAGTCCTGACCTGGCACAACCTAGTAAATATGCCTGTTTGGCTGATATTAGGAATGAAGGGCCAGAACTAGGGTCACTACAGCAGGACGTTGCTCCTAGCAACCAGGAAAACAACTGCTGTAGGAAGGAGGGAAATAGGAGTGCAGCAAAGCCCAGACAGATGTTAGTGGTTGGGGACTCTATAATTAGGCGGACAGACAGGGTCATCTGTCGCCGAGACCGTGAATGCCGAACAGTGTGTTGTCTGCTGGGTGCTCGGGTTCGGCATATTGCGGATCGGATAGACAGATTGCTGGGTGGGGCTGGGGAAAACCCAGCGGTCATGGTGCACATTGGTACTAATGACAAAGTTAGAGGCAGGTGGAAGGTCCTTAAAAATGATTACAGGGAACTAGGAGAGAAGCTGAAGTCCAGAACCTCCAAGGTGGTGTTTTCAGAAATACTATCGGTGCCACGAGCGTCACTAGAAAGGCAACGGGAGCTTAGGGAGATAAATACGTGGCTTAGAAATTGGTGCAGGAAGGAAGGGTTCGGGTTCATGGAGAACTGGGCTGACTTCTCAGTCGGCTTCAGGCTCTACGGTAGGGACGGGTTGCACCTCAATGGGGAAGGTGCAGCTGTGCTGGGGGAGAAAATGGTTAGACGGATGGAGGAGCTTTTAAACTAGGATCTGGGGGGAGGGAGGGTAGTGGAGCAAAAAAGGGGATATATAGAGCAGATAGAGACAGTGAGATGGTAGGGGTCAATGAAAGATTAGGGGGGGATGGGACATGCAAGGAACGTAGGGAGGCTAGGAGTAATAAAGGTGTTAATAGGATTAAATGTCTACTGGCAAATGCAAGAAGTCTTGCAAACAAAATTAATGAATTAGAGACTCTTATGTCAACCATGGATTATGATGTGATGGGCATTACGTAAACCTGGCTGGATGAAAGCCATGACTGGGTGACAAACATACAGGGTTATAGTACATTTAGGAGGGACAGGAAAGACAAAAAAAGGTGGTGGGGTGTGTATATTTATCAAATCTAACCTAAAACCTGTGTTGAATGATGACATTGGGGGGAACTGCAACAATGTAGAGTCAGTATGGGTAAATATACATGGGGAGGGGAATAATGGAAAAATGCTAATTGGAGTTTGCTATAAGCCTCCTAACATACCTGAACAAATAGAGGGTGAAATGCTGGAACAATTTGAAAAGGCAGCTAATAATAATAATCGGGTTCTTATTATGGGGGATTTCAACTATCCAGACATTCAGTGGGACATAGAATCTTCTGGTTGTGCTAAAAGCTGTAAATTCTTATCTACCATTGAAGACCATTTCCTCTCTCAGATGGTAGATGAACCGACGAGGGGAGATAATTTGCTAGATTTGGTCCTGTCAAATAGACCGGATACAATTTCAGATCTACAGGTCCGGGAGCACTTGGGCACCAGCGATCATAATATGGTAAGCTTCAACGTAATATTCAACAGAACATTTCAAAGGGGAAATGCTAAAACCTGGAATTTTAGGAAAGCTGATTTCAACAAATTAAGGGAAGAGCTTAAATGTGTAGATTGGGACAAAGTCATGGTAACTGGGGATACTGAACATAAATGGGGAAAGTTTAAGGATATATTGCTAGAGTCCTGTAAAAAACATATACCCTCTGGTAATAAAACGTCCCGGAATAAAAAGAAACCACTATGGATAAATAAGACTGTACAAAGTATAATAAAACAAAAACAAAGGGCGTTTAAAATCTTGAAGGCTGAGAATACAGAAATAGCATTGCAGGAGTATAAAGATATCAATAGGCAATGCAAAAAAGAAATCAAACAAGCAAAACTAGCTACTGAAACAAAAATCGCCAATGACATTAAAATAAATCCCAAAATCTTTTATAAATACATTAATGCCAAAAGGAAAACAAAGGATAGTATTGGCCCCTTAAAATATAATAACAAGTTAGTTATAGAGGACAAACAAAAGACTGAGATATTAAATAGGCATTTCTCATCTGTGTTCACCAAGGAACTGACTGTACCAGGCATCATTCAACAAGTGAAAAATCAAAGTTCACCACCCGATATAATTAATTTAACCTCATAACGACGGCCGTACGACTTAAAGCGGCGGCAAAACAGGGTACTTATTCTGTTCCGCCGCTTTAAAGCGGCGGCCCGAAAAAACCCTGTAGCGCCCCCCAGCGACCGAAAATCTCGGGGGTTTCAGCTACCGGGGGTAGCTGAGACCCCCCAGATTATGAATCAGGGTGTTTTTTTTGGACCCCGATCATGTGATCGGCGCTATACACTGTATACCGACGAACACATGAAAAAAAAAGAAATGGCCGGTAAAACTGATTTCTTTTTCATCTGACATGATCAAACATGTCAGATGAGAAAGAAATCTAAACCCCTAGTGCCCCCAAAGCCCCCGGTACCGGAGAGTCCCCCCACCACCCCTACCCCCCCTCCGGAGCACTCAAAATGGCGCCGAAGCGCACAGAAAACTGCAGCCGCCGCCGGCTCTGCATTCATTTCCCTCCGATCTGAAATGATCAAACATTTCAGATCGGAGGGAAATGTCCTCCCCCTGACCCCTCCTCCTCTGGTCACCGGAGCCCCCTCCGGGTCTCCAGGGACACCCCCCCTCCCCCCTCCGGAGCGTGGAAGATGGCGGCGCGCGGCCGCATTCATTCTGCTCTTTCTGCCGCATGTGACACGTCACATGCGACAGAAAGGTGTCCCCAGGTCCCGATAGGTCACCCCCCGTCACCCCCCCCCCCCTAGCCCCCGGTCATACGTTACCTGTCTGGTGATCCGTCCCGCGATCACGCCGCCTCCTTCTTGAATGCTGGCGGCGCATGCGCAGACAGCGGCTGTCAGCTGGATCCCTGGGACGCTGACGTCGCTGCTGCACAGGCTGCTCCACTGTGGACCGGGAGAGAGTGAGTGCAGTAATCAGCAGTCTCTCCATGTGAGGAGTGTGGTCCTCACATGGAGAGACTGCTGTTCCAGAAAATGGGGGGTACGTTCTGTGAGCGTGCCCCTCATATTCTGGAATGAGGTTACTGCAGGTCACTCTGCCCTAAGTTGGACCGGGGCAGTGTGAGTGCAGTAATTCTCAGATTACTGCACCTACACTGCTCATGGAGAGCTTGCTCTTCCAGAAAATGGGGGATACGTTTCCTGAACGTGCCCTCCATATTCTAGAAGATCCAGAGTCGGCGTGGGACCTCCAAAATGGATTACAGCGACCGGAATTTCTTTATTTTCAATAAATTGGGGAAAGAGGAATGTTTCGGGGAGTTTTTTTTCAAATACATTTTTTTTTTTCTTTATTTTTTTCTATTACTTACTGGGTTAGTGATGTCGGGTATCTGTTCAGATGCCGTGACATCACTAACCCCAGGGCTTGATGCCAGGTGACATTACAGCTGGTATCAACCCCATATATTACCCCGTCTGCCACCGCACCAGGGCGAGGGATGAGCTGGGGCGAAGCGCCAGGATTGGCGCATCTAATGGATGCGCCACTTCTGGGGCGGCTGCGGCCTGCTATTTTTAGGCTGGGAAGAGTCCAATAACCATGGCTCTTCCCACCCTGAGAATACCAGACCCCAGCTGTCCGCTTCACCTTGGCTGGTGATCTAATTTGGGGGGGACCCCACGTTTTTTGTTTTTTTTTAAAAAAAACGCCTGGGGAGCCCTCCAAATTGATCACCAGACAAGGTGAAGCTGTCAGCTGTGGTTTGCAGGCTACAGCTGTCTGCTTTACCCTAGCTGGCTATCAAAAATAGGGGGGACCCTACGTCGTTTATTTTAATTATTAATTTTTTGGGGGGCTAAATACAAGGCTAGGCACCCTTTAGTGCCACATGAAAGGCACTAAAGGGCGCCAGCTTAGAATATGCAGGGGGTGGGACGTTATATATGTTTGACATCTATCCATTCATCCATTGTAGCATTTTAGGCTATGCGCCCATAATCGGGATTTGCAGCGTTTTGGGCGCAGAGTGTGTCCATAGTGTGTCCCTGTGTCCATAGTGCTGCGTTGTGCAGTAGAAGCACAGTGGAAGGATTTTTAGAAATCCCATGCCCAATGTGCTTGCCCAATGTGCTTCTTTTCGCCACAGCATAAACTGACCTGTGGCGCAGCTTCCCGAGCCTCAGCATGTCAATTTATGCTGCGGAGATGAGTGTTCTCTGCAGGTAGCATAGAGCTCCACAGCGGCCTGAACCCAAATCGTGGGCATGGGTAGCTGCGTTCTCCCGTGGACAACACTCACATCTCTGCAGGAAGGCTGACACTGTGTACTGGACGCCGTGTCGCTGGATCATGGCCACATAGCCTAAAAGTGAGACATTTGTTGCTACAGCAACATTTTTGTGAAGTACCTGTGGATTCAAAATGCTTACTATACTCCTGAATAAAATCCAGTTTCCAAAATGGGGTCACTTGTGGGGGGTTTCAGCTGTATAGGTACCCAAGGGGCCCTGCAAATGTGACATGGTGCCCGCAATTTATTTCAACTTTTCCAGAATTCAAATGGTGCTCCTTCCATTCCAAGCCGTCCCATTTATCCAAACAGAGGTTTTTGGCCACATGTGGGGTATCCCTGTGCTCATAAGACATTGGATAACAACCTGTGGGGTCCACGTTTTGTTGTTGCCTCTTGAAAAAGTGAGAAATTTGATGCTGAAGCAACATTTTTGTGAAAAAAATGAAAATTTTCAATATGGCAACCTAAGCTTATCAAATTCTGTGAAGTATTCGTGGATTCAAACTGCTCACTATACACCTAGATAAAAGCCTTGAGGTGTCTTGTTTCCAGAATGGAGCCACTGTTTAGGCACCTCAGGGGCTCTCCAAATGCAACCTGGCGTCCGCTATTGATTCCAGCCAATTTTGCAGTCAAATGGCGCTCCTTCCCTTCCGAGCCCTGCCATGCGCCCAAACAGTTGATTTCCACCACATATAAGGTGTCGCCAAACTCAGGAGAAATTGCACAATAAATGTTATGCTGAATTTTTTCCTTTTACTCTTGTAAAAAAAAAAGCTACCTGGTTGAAATAACAATTTTGTGGTAAAATTTAATTTTTTTTTTTTCATGGCTCAACGTTATAAAATTCTGTGAAGCACCTGGGGGTTCAGGGTACTCACCAAACATCTAGATAAATTCCTTGAGGGGCCTAGTTTCCAAAATGGGGTCACTTGTGCGGGGTTTCTGCTGTTTAGGTACCTTAGGGGTACTCCAAATGTGACATGGTGCCCGCAATCTTTTTCAGCCAAATTTCCTTTCCAAAATTCAAATATTGCTCCTTTCGTTCCAAGCCCTCCCATTTGTCCAAACAAAGGTTTCAGACCACATGTGAGGTATCACCGCGCTCATAAAAAAGTGGTTAACAAACTTTGAGGTCAAATGTTTGGAATTACCTCTTGAAAAAGTGAGAAAATTGATGCTAAAGCAACATTTTTGAGAAAATTATTAAAATTTTCAATATGACAACGTAACGTTAACAAAATCTGTGAAGTACCTGTGGATCTAAAATGCTCACTATACCCCTAGATAGAAGCCTTGAGGGGTCTAGTTTCCAAAATGGTGCCACTTGTGAGGGGTTTCTTCTGTTTAGGTACCTTAGCGGACCTGTAAATGCAACATGGTGCCCGCAATCTATTTCAGCCAAATTTGCTTTCCAAAATTCAAATATTGCTCCTTCTGTTCCGAGCCCTCCCATTTATCCAAACAGAGGTTTCTGACCACATGTGGGGTATCGGCGCACTCATAAGAAAGTGGGGAACAAGTTTTGGGGTCCATTTTGTTGTGCTATTTCTTCTAAAAGTGAATAAATTTGGGTTAGAGCAACATTTTTAGGTAAAATTTAATTTTTGCTTTTTTTCATTCCACATTGCTTTTGTTCATGTGAAGCACCTGAAGGGTTAATAAACTTCTTGAATGTGGTTTTGAGTACTTTGGGGGGTGCAGTTTTTAGAATGGTGTCACTTTTGGGTATTTTCTGTCATCTAGGCCTATTGAAGTCACTTCAAATGTGATGTGGTCCCTAAAAAAATGGTTTTGTAAATTTTGATGTAAAAATGAGAAATCGCTGATAAACTTTGAACCCCTCTAACTTCCTAACAAAAAAAAATGTTGTTTCCAAAATTGTGCTGATGTAAAGTAGACAAGTGGGAAATGTTATTTATTAACTATTTTGTGTCACAGAAATCTCTGGTTTAACGATATAAAAATTCAAAAGTTGAAAATTGCTAAATTTTCAAAATTTTTGCCAATATTCAATTTTTTTCATAAATAAACGCAAAAAATATTGTCCTAAATTTGGTACTAACATGAAGTCCAATATGTGACGAAAAAACAATCTCAGAATCACCGGGATCCGTTGAAGCGTTCCAGAGTTATAACCTCATGAAGTGACACTGGTCAGAATTGCAAAATTTGGTCTGGTCATTAAGGTGAAAATTAGCTCCGTCACTAAAGGGTTAACACAAGAAGAAGTACGCCTACGTCTGAGTAAATTAAACATTGACAAATCCCCAGGGCCAGATGGCATTCATCCACGAATATTGAGGGAATTGAGCTTCGTAATTGACAGACCGCTGTATCTCATCTTTTTAGACTCGCTTGTAACAGGGTTGGTGCCTCAGGATTGGAGGATTGCTGATGTGGTACTGATATGTAAGAAAGGTAAGAGGGTAGATCCAGGCAACTACCGTCCAGTAAGCCTGACATCAGTAGTATGCAAAGTTTTTGAGGGCATTTTAAGGGATGACATGCAAAAATATGTTGCAGAAAATAATAACTGACAGCATGGATTCATGAAAGATAAGTCGTGTCTAACCAACCTGTTGGGGTTCTATGAGGGGGTAAGTGCAAACCTGGATATTGGTAATGCAGCTGATGTGATTTATTTGGACTTTGCAAAGGCATTTGATACTGCACCACATAATAGCCTTATACTAAAGCTCCAGAAGCAAGGACTGGGGGAAACTATATGCAACTGGGTAAGGAATTGGCTAAAAGATAGGAAACAAAGAGTAGTCATAAATGGAACATTCTCTAAATGGGCCATAGTCAGCAGTGGGGTGCCGGAGGGATCTGTGCTAGGACCAATTCTTTTTAATCTCTTTATTAATGACCTTATGGATGGGATTGATAGTAAAGTGTCAGTCTTTGCTGATGACACCAAACTATGTAAGATATTAAAAACTGACCTTGATAGTATAATATTACAAAAAGATCTGGATAAGATGTCAGAATGGGCAGATACTTGGCAAATGAGATTTAATGTTGATAAATGTAAAGTAATGCACCTTGGACAGAGTAATCCTATAACTGCGTATACATTAAATGGAAGTAATCTCGGGACTACAGAACAGGAGAAGGACTTGGGTATTCTCATTACAAATAAGCTGAGCAGCAGCACTCAATGTCAAGCAGCAGCTGCAAAAGCAAACAAGATTCTAGGGTGTATAAAAAGAGAGATTAGATCCCGTGATCCCAACGTATTGTTACCCCTCTATAAATCACTTGTAAGGCCACATCTGGAATATGGGATCCAGTTTTGGGCTCCACATTTTAAAAAGGACATTCAGAAGTTAGAGTCAGTTCAAAGGCAGGCAACTAGACTACTACAAGGAATGGAAGGCCTTTCATATGATGACAGGTTGAAAAAGTTAGATATGTTTAGCTTAGAAAAAAGACGTCTCAGAGAAGATCTCATTTATATGTATAAATACATGTGTGGTCAATATAAAGGACTGGTACATGACTTATTTCTTCCGAAGACAATACTAAGGTCCAGGGGGCACTCACTGCGAGTGGAAGAAAAGCGATTCCGACAGCTAAATAGGAAAGGGTTCTTTACAGTTAGAGCAGTCAGACTGTGGAATGCCCTACCACAAGAGGTAGTAATGGCAGATACTATAACAGCTTTCAAAAAAGGGCTGGATGATTTCCTCAGTACACACAACATTGTTGGTTATAAATGACTTTGTGACCAAATGTAGAACTGGTGGAGGAAGGTTGAACTAGATGGACCTAGGTCTTTTTTCAACCTTAGTAACCATGTAACTATGTAACTATACTGGTGTAGCGCGGGCACACCTTTCTTAGAGAAGTAGTGGCGACTGGGCATCTGGTACTGGGGCACAGCGACAGACATAAGGTCTCTAAAATCCTGTGTGTCCACCAGGCGGAAAGGCAGCATTTCCGTAGCCAAGAGCTTACAGAGGGATAAAGTCAACCTCTTAGCTTTGTCATGGGTCGCAGGAAATGGCCTTTTATTTGTCCACATCTGAAGGACAGAGATCTGGCTGCTGTGTGTAGACAGTGTTAAGTAGGGTGTCCCTGGAAAAATGCAGGTTTGTGAGGAAAGTGCAGGTGTAGACATGATGTTGCCTTCATCCATCGTTGGTGCTATCGATGTCTGAAAGAGCTGTACACACGCACTTGTTTCCTCTTCCAAACCAACTGACGACCTACCAAGCAAACTGCTTGTTGCGGTTACAGTGGTGGAAGTTGTGCGTGGAAAACCAGGTGTGACAGCTGTCCCCACAGTCCTAGAAGATGAAGAGCGCGTGGATGCACTGGAAGGGGCAGGCGGTGGATGGTTCTCTCCGCTAGGCCGCATTGCAGCACGGTGAGCTTCCCACTGGGACATATGATATTTATTCATGTGACGATTCATGGAAGAAGTTGTCAAACTGCTGAGGTTTTGCCCTCTACTAACAGAATCACGACAAATTTTACAGATCACATAATTTGGGCGATCCTTTGCTATGTCAAAAAAGGACCAGGCTAGGCAAGGCTTAGAGGGCATGCGACCTGCTGATCCACCCCGATTAGTGCTCAGATGCAGAGTGGTGGCTGAGGATGCAGTTGTAGACGTGCTACCAGTGCTCCGACTCTGTCCAGGAAGGCGCAAGGTAACTTCGTCGTCGGTTGCATCCTCCTCCACCGCCTCTGTTGACCTCCTCGAGTGCCTGACTGTGGGTTGACAGTAGGTGGGATCTAGAACTTCCTCATCAATTGTTGTGTTTGCACTCCCCTCACCCTCAGACCGAGCCTCTTCTTGCCCTGACCGAATATTTAAGTTGTCATCCCAATCTGGTATCTGCGTCTCATCGTCATCAGTATGTTCCTCATTGTCTATAACAACAGGTGTTACAGTTTGTGAAAAAGGGTCAACATTATGCTCAGAAACGTGGTCCTCACGGCCTGAATCAGAGTCACAAAGGTTCTGGACATCACTGCAGACCATTTCCTGGTCTGTACTCACTGTAGCTTGGGAGCAGACTTCTGATTCCCAGGCTATAGCGTGACAGAACAGCTCTGCAGACTCAGCCATCTCAGTTCCACCATACTGTGCAGGGCGGATGGAGACTTCAGAGCTGGGAGAAAACAAGTGTGATTGGGCTGACAACTCAGAGGACTGGTGTTTTTTGGATGCAGTAGTTGAGGTGGCGGAGAGGGCACTTGTTGGACCACTTGAGATCCATTCAAGCATTTTCCTTTTTTGGCCATCATCTACCTTTGTTCCAGTTGTTCGTGTCCGTAAAAAAGGGAGCACATCGGATTGTCCACGGTAAGTAGTAGACATCTTACTTTTGCTGGAAGATGGTCTATCTTCAGCAGATGTTAATGGAGCTTTGCCACCTTCCCCACGGACAAACCCTTTTTTTCCTTTTCCAATACGCCTCTTCCCCTTTCCACCAGCATCTGTCATTTTGCCACTCATTTTGATTGCGACAAGATTGTGCACTTAAAATGTGGTAGTAAAAATTGAGAGGTGGTGTAGATTTCAGCGGTGGTCTAGCTTTATTAAAATCAGAATAAAAAACAATAATTATCCCTGACAATGCAACTACGGCCCTTAAACTGGCAGCATAGTTTGCTAGTATAATGGCTTAGTAACAATGAGTTTGAGTGTCCAATGCAGTGGTGCTGCAAATAGCTTTGCACCAGTGGGACACTAATGGAAGTCCAACAGCCACTTTTAGGATGCCACTAAGTTTCCTCAGTGTTTGCTAGTATAATGGCTTAGTAACAATGAGTTTGAGTGTGCAATGCAAAGGTGCTGCACATAGATTTGCACCAGTGGGACACTAATGGAAGTCCAACAGCCACTTTTAGGATGCCACTAAGTTTCCTCAGTGTTTGCTAGTATAATGGCTTAGTAACAATGAGCTTGAGTGTGCAATGCAGTGGTGCTGCAAATAGCTTTGCACCAGTGGGACAATAATGAAGTCCAACAGCCACTTTTAGGATGCCACTAAGTTTCCTCAGTGTTTGCTAGTATAATGGCTTAGTAACAATGAGTTTGAGTGTGCAATGCAGTGGTGCTGCAAATAGCTTTGCACCAGTGGGACAATAATGAAGTCCAACAGCCACTTTTAGGATGCCACTAAGTTTCCTCAGTGTTTGCTAGTATAATGGCTTAGTAACAATGAGTTTGAGTGTGCAATGCAGAGGTGCTGCAAATAGATTTGCACTAGTGGGACAATAATGAAGTGCAACAGCCACTTTTAGGATGCCACTAAGTTTCCTCAGTGTTTGCTAGTATAATGGCTTAGTAACAATGAGCTTGAGTGTGTAATGCAGTGGTGCTGCAAATAGCTTTGCACCAGTGGGACAATAATGAAGTCCAACAGCCACTTTTAGGATGCCACTAAGTTTCCTCAGTGTTTGCTAGTATAATGGCTTAGTAACAATGAGTTTGAGTGTGCAAAGGGGAGGAGGGTACAGTGGCAGGGTTGTGGGTCTGGGTAGAGGAAAGGAAGCCTCTCTTTCTATCCCTCCTAATGGGGAAATGCAGCGAGGAAATCCCTGACCTTAGCTACACAGACGCTGTCATCTTGTGTAGCTGTTAAAATCTGTTTTCACGGACCTGACTGTCACCTCTGGCTCTGACCCTGCCGGTATTAGCCCTTACAAGGGCTGAAAGAAACTTCTATCCCTATTCTGTATAGCGCTGTGTATAGAGCGTACACAGCAGTATCGGAGACAGGAGCTATGCCAGCGGTGACTGACACCAAGACGCAGAAGGCAGATAATGGCGTGCTGGAGGAAAATGTCAGTTTTTGTAATGCAGGGACATGTGACATGGACATCCTATCACATATGCCGTTGCTTCTCTGGCTAAAAGTCCACTTAGCTGTGTGTGTGTCTGGGATTGGCTGACATGCTGGCCCGCCCCACTACACGCGCGCGCTTAGGGAAGGAAGACAAGGAAAAAAAAAAATGGCGATCGCCATCATCCAAACAGCAGTGATCTGAATGCGCTGTTCCCGCACACTATACGCTATACGCAGAGTGACTTACACTATTACAGCGGAAAGCCAGCTAGTAATTAGCTTGTCTTTTTGCTGCTAGAACCGTTCTCGAACGTATCTAGAACTATCGAGCTTTAGCAAAAAGCTCGAGTTCTAGTTCGATCTAGAACAGCCCCCAAAATCACTCGAGCCGCGAACAGGAGAACCTCGAACCGCGAACCGCGCTCAACTCTATACAGGACCATTCTTGAAGAAAACCTGTTGGAGTCTGCAAAAGACTTGAGACTGGGACGGAGATTTGTCTTCCATCAAGACAATGATCCCAAACATAAAGCAAAATCTACAATGAAATGCTTCACAAATAAACGTATCTAGGTGTTAGAATGGCCATGTCAAAGTCCAGACCTGAATCCAATTGAGATTCTATGGAAAGAGCTGAAAACTGCTGTTCACAAACGCTCTCTATCCAACCTCATCCAGCTATTTGCAAAGGAAGAATGGGCAAGAATTTCAGTCTCTCGATGTGCAAAACTGCTAGAGACATACCCCAAGTGACTTGCAGCTGTAATCGCAGCAAAAGGTGGCGCTACAAAGTATTAACATAAAAGTGGCCGAATAATATTGCACACCCCACTTTTCAGTTTTTTAATTTTAACAAAAGTTTAAAATAAGCAATAAATATTCAACTTCACAATTGTGTCCCACTTGTTGATTCTTCACCATAACATTTACATTTTTTATCTTTATGTTTGAAGCCTGAAATGTGGGAAAATGTTAAAAAATTCAAGGGGGCCGAATACTTTCGCAATGCACTGTATATTTGCCAAATGCTAGAATAGTGATAGAGAATGTTTTAAGGCATTTTTATTACTTTCTGCAAAGTCAAAAGTTTACATACAGCTCATTAGTATTTGCCCTTAAACTGTATGACTTGGGTCAACTATTTTTGATATTCTTCTCACAATAGTTGGTAGGAATTTGAGCCCGTTCCTTCGACAGAACTGGTGTAACTGAGTCATGTTCGCAGGTCGCTTTGCTCGCACCTGCTTTTTCAGCTTTGGCCATAAATGTTCAATAGGATTGAGATCAGGGCTTTTTGGCGGCCACTCCAAAACATTGACTTTGTTATCCTTAAACCACTTTGTAACCAGTTTGGTAGTATGCTTCAGGTCATTGTCCATTTGAAAGACCCATTTCTGCCTAAGCTTTAAGTTCTTGCCTGATATTTTGAGATGCTTCAAGATTACCACATAATCTTCTTTTCTCATGATGCACTAGTACCTTCTGTAGCAAAACAATCCCACAACATGATGCTGCCACCCCTGTGTTTCACAGTTGGGATGGTGTTTTTATATTTCAAAGCTTCTGCCTTTTTTTTCCAAACAGAACGATGGTGACTACGGCCAAACAGCTCAATTTTAGTTTGGTTAGACAACAGGACATGTTTACAAATATTAAGGGTTTTGTTCCTATGTGCATTTAGAAACATTAATCTGGCTTTTTAATATTTCTTTTGGAGTAATGGCTTCTTCCTGGCAGAGTGGTCTTTCAGTCCATGTTGATACAGTACTCGTTTCACTGTAGATAATGACACAATCTTACCAGCTTGTGCCAGAATCTTCACAAGGTCTTTTGCTTTTGATCTTTAGTTGATATGCACAGGTCTGATCAAAGTATATTCATTTCTGGTACAGAACCCGTCTTCTGTCTGTGCGGTATGATGGCTGGACATTCCTATCTTGTTTGTACTTCCATATAATTTATTGTACAGTTGAACGTGTCACCTTCAGGTGTCTGAAAATTGCACCCAAAGAAGGATGAATCAGACTTGTGCAAGTCCACGATTCTCTTCCTGAGGTCTTGGCTAATTTTTTTTTTACTGTCCCATGATGCTACACAAAGAAACAGTGTGTTTCAGGTGTGTATTAAAATAGATCCACAGGTGTGTCTCTAATTAACTCAGATATTGCCAGTAAACCTATCAGAAGCTTCCAAAGGCATGACATCATCATATGGTCTGTCCTAAATTGTTTAAAGGCACAGTGCTCTTACTGTATGTAAACTTTTGACTTTGCAGAAAGTAATAAAAATGCCTTAAAACATTCTCTCTCATTATTCTGGCATTTGGCAAATCTAAATAATTTTGGTAATTGTAATTGACCTAAAACGGGAAAGGTTTATTCTGATTTAATGTCAGGTAGTGAGAAAAACAAGCATATGTTTCTTTTTAGATAGTGTATATAAACTTCTCGTTTCAACTGTAAGGCAATGTGCGCACGTTGCGTACTGGCCCTGCAGAAATTTCTGCAGCGATTTGAACAGCAGATGTGCGTTTCAATTCGCTGCAGAAACAAGCCGATTTCCTGCGCTCTGCATGTAGCTCCTCCCAGCCCCTGCCATAGACAGAGCAGGGACTTCATGCAGAGCGCACGAAAGAAGTGACGTCACTTCTTAGAACGTGCGCTTCGGGCAGCAGCCGAAGCGCTGCGCTTTAATGCGCCACGTGCGCACGTCTCCTGCACAATCTCCATAGATTGTGCTGGGGACGCAGGACGCATGCAGTTACGCTGCGGTGCAGATCGCAGCGTAACTGCATGCAATTACTTAACGTGCGCACATAGCCTAGGTATCCATTTGTGCTGCCATTTCTGAAACTGGCATCCTTGCATCATCAGTCCATCAAAAATTTGGCAAATTTGCTTTGAAGCACAGAAACAGGAGTGGCCTTCCTTATCTTGAAGTTCCTTCCACTCACCCTTATTACATTAGCTTTGCTGCTTGCCTGTTCCTGCTGACCCACTTCACCCTTAATGTCTTCCCGACTACTGCTGCTTGCTCAGTTGTGCATATATGTGGCAGAGTGTACACTGAAGAAAACCTACAATCCTCCTATCCATTATCCAATCAAACAAAAAAAATAAATAGTAAAGAATTATACAGGGTAAAGGAAAATTAGGTACTTACAGGCCTTGAACTCCTCCTTTCAATTTCAGTTTTTTTAACTCCTAGTTTATTTACAAGCCTCTTAGTTTATCAAGCCCAGTGAGCAATCTTTCATTTTTATATTCTGCTCCTGAAAATAAAAACAGCTCTGTGACTAGTTGCTATGGACATAATATACAGATTTTCTTAAGGCAGTATGATAAATCCAAGAGGCATCATGGAGATATAATCTGCATTAGCGAAATGCAAGTGGTACATCAACTAAACAGGTATAAACAAGAAATTCACAAAAGCCTCTATATTATCGTAGTGATAGCAAAGGCTGTATTAGGTACACAATAAAGTGCTACTTTAAGCTTTATGAAACCAGTTTTCTTATTACTTTACTGATGTGCTATCATTAGTAACTTCAGAATTGTATGTTTATAAGTCCAATGGCAAACTGATAGTAGTCCATGTCATGGATCCCATAAAAATCTCTGGAATCATAAAAAATGTGGGATTGATTAACAAATATCTGATTCTGAATAATCCTTTAATAGAGTATGGAGAATTAGTGTTACTTACTGATTTAAGAAGTAAATAAGGAATAAGCTAGTGCTAAGTTCATGTGTACCAAATTAGTTCTCTTTAGGTATCTTTGTATATGCCTCTTTTTCTGTTCCTGTTTTATCTACACAGTACAATGTGCCTATAAAAAAGCAATATCCCCTGTTTAATAAATCCAATCATAAAGCTTTTTTTTTTACATTTTTCTTATTAGACCGCTACATTAATATTTTGAAAAGGCATAAATGTCAAATATTGGGGTAAGAAGTTAAGAACAGGAAGGTAGAGAACATAACAATGGAAAATTTATAGTCCTGTTGCACGTTATAGGAACAAATGAGTTTCTAAAATAATCCTTGTATAAGCCTACTAAGGGATCCTTCATATTTCACAATTTTGGTAAATCCCATGCTAAATCTGCTTTACAAATTTCAGTTCTTGAACCTTGTGCACATAAAAAGGCATTTTCAGACACCCTTATGACGCATCACTCTCATGGCTTTGATGAAACCTATATTACTGAATAAATACAGAAGTGTTTTACATTTTTAGGAATCTTTTAAGAGATCTAGTACATGGTTAGATGAAAAATTAAGCTATGTGTGCCTTTTATAAACAATTATGCATGTATGAATATTAGAAGTGTTATTTCAATTGGGATCATAAGGTAAAGACTTCAAACTAAACCTTGTTTACTACCTTTTGTGATTGCCCTATTTTGCATTTTCAGAAGTATACTGGAACAAAGCACTGAAGCAGGATGGAATTAGGAGATAACAAAGGCCCTAACAATCCCAGCCAGCTTCTGTGCCGCATGTACAAGCTTAACAGTAAAGAGCTTGTAAACGCTGCACAGGTTCAGCTACCACTACTAGACTGCAATGATGGCCAATAACATAGGCATTGATTAGAAAACAATAAAAATACTAACTCAATTATTAAACAGTTTGTTGAAAAGCTTTCTTTCCAATTATACCCATTTTTGAAGATGGGAATAACTTTTAAATGAGAAAAAATAATCTTAGGATCCAGTAAAGAAAGGAAACTTCTATATAACTTAAAATCTATAATCATCATTATTTCTTTAGTGCATTTACAATTGTATGCTCCGTGCATAATAGATGTCCCATTGAAGATCTGTGATAAAATTTATAATGAATCTTGAGCTTTACTTGTCAGAAAACCATATACAGCCTGGAAGTCACCAAATACATGTTTACATTATAAAGATATTTCGGCCAGTGTTTCATGTCTCAAGTTATCACATATTTCTGTAACACCTATTATCTTACTTTGTCGACCATGAAAGAAACATTCCTTTTGACCCATTTTCAAGTAAGTCATTTATTTTTCTTTGTCTTTCTTTTGCGGACTTTTGTAAGACATTACCAATAAACATGTAAACCTTTATATTTGATAGTTAAGTAGAATTTCTCATATTAAATAATGAGGGATATGGGTTTTGGGTTCCGTTTACTAATAGATCTTAGTGGTGTAGCTTTTGTATGTTTTAAAGCATTTCTTGTTAGATGACGGAATGCATCTTCTTTTTATGTGAGCTCGAGAGTACTCTGCATTAATTTGTGACCATGATGAATATCTAAGAGTGTGGCGAATGCACAGCACAAGAAAATGATCTCAAAGTCCTAGCAATGTTACCAACGATCTTGAATTTAATTAGTCGGTACTTGGCTCTGCAGTCACATTTGCAGCATAAAAGGAGTGCACTTTAATTACAATACGGTTTCACAAGTTGTTTCTCTATTTTTCTGTGACTTTGACACAAGGAGGAATGTGAAACAGTGAAAACACAGCTTAGGATACATTGTCAGCTTTCTAGACTACAGTTTAAAGGAGGGGGACACATGGATCATATTAATATAGTATTTTCATACACTCTTGTTTGACCGGATCCTGTTTGGGTTTCAGGTTGCTGAGAGGTGACTTCAGGGTTTTATTGTCAATCAAAGGTGTTCTTTGCAGCCCTCCCTCCTCTAACCTCTCTTGTCTTTTGACATCATTCCATCCATCAGTGTAATACACCCACCCATTCTGCAGGCAACGTCCATCAGCTCCAGAACGGTCCTTCCACTGCTCAGGAGAGATGAAATAAGCTTACCTCTCGTTCTCTTCCCCACTAACCATTTCATTCCGAGACGGAGCTGAAGTCATTTGAGAATGTTCCAAGTCATTTTTTTTTTAAGCGTAGTTTTTTAATTTCATATTACAGTAGTTGATCAGAGCCTGACAAAGAACTCTAGGCTTCAGATACATTACAAGACTTATTTCACATGCTTAATCCTGAAATAGTAACCTTTTGAACCCTTTTTTCTTTTTTTGTCTCTAATGGGATTTTCTGCGCTAATATTGATATGCAGTGAGGGATTTTTAATATGAGCACCTTGTTCCTGGACATCTGGTTTGTTGCTCCTGTCATCTTGCTGTTTGTGACACCTGAGGCAACTACTTCATGGTGGTAAGTCTCTAATTCTGTTTTCACCTGATTCTGTCTATAATACCGTAGTATCATTTGTAAAAAGAATATTCTTCATAGAAATCATTCTATATCATGTACTACCGTAAGAAAGTGTGATCCATTCATTTGTCCACTCTGGGAACATACTAGTTAATTTGGTTTCATAGCAGCTGGATGTCTTAATTTCTACCTTGTGACCATAAAATGTTGTAATCCTATTCATCTTTTGGTCAGGTGTGTGGGGGGATTACTTGTAATATACATTCAAGCTTTATGACATATGTTGTTTTTTTTAATTAAAGTATTTTCTATATTTTCACATACATATTACTTGTGCCTTTAAGCTTGTACTTTCCTTTGGCATGTATACAACCCGAGCAGTATGATTTATCTGGCTCAATAAGGTGAAATCTTGAATATGCAGCAGAGCTCAGCATTTTAATGATGATTTTGTCTTAAGCAGATAGTGCTATAATCATCTCCTACAGCTGCCCAGATATAGTGCCATCTAATTTTTCCAATGCTAATGAAATAAACACATCACAACTTGTCTTACCATTTTGCTGTGGCTGGTCAGCAGATGTTGTCCTAAAAAGGGTTAATAGAATTGCTCTATACACTGAAAGGGTCAAATTACTTTTTACCAGTCATACACACATTATCAAAAAATTATGAATTATTTCCAAATTTACGACCCAACATGAACTGTTACCATTTTTCCACTGCATCAACATCATTATATGCGCTCTGTTATGCATGCCTATTGAATGGTAGGATACATTTAACGATTCAATTAAGGAATAAATGTTTTCTAAATGTTATAATAGTCTAAGGCTGGCAGAAAAAAACATGTTTGCAAGTAATGGAGATGTATTGTTTTTGTGTTTTTCGATATTAATCTCCGCCACACAGATTTTCATGCCTGGTATCACTTATCAATCTACGCCAATCACTAATTAACTGATTGATGTTGAAGATTCTCTGCATACTTTATATGGACTATTTTGACTTGACAAGCTTAATAAAAACTATGAGCAGTTTAATCCTTTGGATACATAATATAACAGTAAAAGATACGTAGGACCCCACACTCAGAAATTCTTCTTTTAGGTGAACTTGGAAGGCAATGTATTTGACATTTAAGGTGCCTTTCTAAACTTTCTTAGCTAATAGGGAACATCTGGGCAGAGATGAGGTAATCTCACTTTTAAGACATGTATATAATGATAGGCTTCGACAGTGTACACGGCATACTGATTTTTATTAATTTAGTTTTTGCTTACTTTTTTTTCTTTTCTAAGTCTATCTGCAGCTTCACTGCTGTCATTGGAAATAACATTACATAATAATCCAGCCAGTGAATTGCTAGTGACCTGAAATGACTTTATAATGTTTCATGTCATACATAATCTTTGTATTAAATATTATTTATATGTGCATTATTAATTATAGCACATACTTTCATTTAGCAAATCTAATATGTTTTTAAATAATAGTTAAAGTGTACATGATAAGAATAAATAGCAAGAATGCTGACCTTATTCTTTACTATTAGCATTAAAATTGCTTAACTTGGAGCTTCACTTTCAGTATGGATATAAAATGGATAAGAATGCTTTTCACACAATTATTTCCATTATTATATTTCTTGGCAGGGGGAGTCTTATAACCTTCCGTAATCTGTTAATACTGTCAATACTTAATTATATTGTTTTTTGGGGGTTGTCAAAGAACTCACAGATAACAAAGTATTAGTATACGGTATACTTTTAGCATTTTTACATGCTTAATTTACTGGAAAACCTAAAGTACAGTAGTTTAGAATGAACTAAAATACATTTAATGCTGATTTATAAAATGCATTGCTCGTCCAGTTCACTGATCTGGTCCGTAGTATATAATTATCTTTATGTAAGAATATATTTTGTGGCTGTTAGTGGAAAATCAGGCCTTTCAGAAGTTGCTTTAATATCTGCTGACTTTTATAATAATCCAATTTTCCAAACTCCGTCAGGCTCTGTGTCTAACACACATAATCAAAATAAAATTAGTTTATTCTAAATACTTTAATCAGTTGTAAAGTTATTATCCCATATTGGTGTTAAAAGGTGCTTAAGCTGCCCATAGACGTGAAGATAACTTGGTTGAAAATCTGGCATCTGTAATGGTTAGCAATTCAATTTGCTTTATGTTTTGCGGCTTTCAAGAAATCAAACTAATTCTGTCCAATTAAAAGCAAATCTGAGAAACTGCGCCTTGGTCAAGTTTTGGTACAGAAGTTGGGAAACATTAGGAAGCAACGATTTCTGTAAATCTATCTTTTTATAAACCACTTATCACAGGTATTTGTTTCCTATGTATAAGTTCAATACATCATTTCTATTAAATGACATCATAATTGTGTGCATATTGCTAAACACAGAGCAAGAACTTCGAAGGGAGTTTTTATTCTCCAGGAGATAAAGTTTAATAGCCACGAATCATAAAGATTAAAACTTGATAATATACATAGTGTTCCAAATCGGTAAATATATAATTTTTTTTCCTAGGGCCTTTTTTATTGTGTTTGTCTTGTAACCAAGTGCCACTGTACTGTATACAGATAGTTTGGGCAGGCTGTAGATTTTGTTTCTAGGACCACATTCTATTGCTGCTGCTGAGTTTATCCTTTTACTGCTCACAGATCACTATGGAATCTACATCTACAACTACATTTAGATGCTCATATATTATACACAAAGAGCAAAAGAGCAATAACCAATTCAGATTTATTTCTAAGATATCGTTCTTCTATTAAGTTATGCTATGCAGACATGATAAAAAGTTTTTTGTAAATAAATTGAGAGACTAACTAAGGGCACCTGTCAGAACATATGTGCCCACTATTACCTGATAATTCTCATCCTGAAATTTCCAAAAGTATACTCCGTAGCATCTGTCATTTTATCATTATGTGCCTTATGCTAATGAAGTCTAACCAGTCAAGGTGTTAAGTCAAGCTATCTACTCCGTATTTCTCTTTATATGGCTTCATTGACGTCTCTAAGGACAAGATATCTGATGATGTTCCGTAACTTCAAAAGATCAATCAAACCATAAAGTATGGAAAACTTGACTTTACTCTATAGTATCTCTTCCTCCTTGACTGTGTCACGGGCGGAGGAGGGGACGCCGCGCTCTCCCACTGCTCGGGTCCGGCTGCCGCGGCTGCTGCGGCCTACTGCTGCTCGGTGGCTCGAGCGATGGGCCGGATCCCGGGGACTCTAGCGGCGCTCCTCGCCCGTGAGTGAAAAGGGGGTTTTGGCTGTGGGGATTGTTTATTGTCCGTGACGCCACCCACGGTTGTGGTGATTGAGTGTACACCACCGCTGCTCTGGCTGGGGATCCCGGGAGTGATGGTGTGGAGCAGCCAGTTGTTGTGTTGCCCCTCCGTGGGTAGGGGTTGGTGATCCCGGGGCCCAGTGATGGGGTTGGGATGGTGGGCAGGCGGGTAGGGGCCTGTGGAGGTGCAGGGGCAGCGCTGTGCCGCACGGCACGGAGGTACTCACTCAGCCAGTAAACACGACACAGTTCTCGGTAAACAAACGGCTGGTTGGACGGGTCCCTCAGACGGTTGCACTGTTGATATCCCCTGCAGGTGACGGTAACGGTCTCTTTCCTGCACCTATGTGTTGTTGTTTGGTTGCGATGGGTTCCCACCGGTAACCCGCTCCCCGGCCTGGAGATGAACCGGAGGAGCTCCACTCTTGTCCGCAGGCGCTGGCCCTGGGAAACTGGTGCCTTGGCGGTGGCGGTGTCTCCCCTCTACGGTCGGACTGTTGCCTTCAAACGGGACTTGGTTGTTGGGAGACAGTCATCCCCTTCACTGACGGATTTGGCAAATTATGGCGACTCCTAGCCTTGCCGGGATCCGAAAGGCCCCTGCCCTGGTGCTGACTAATCTTCGTATACCGCTCCGGTACCGCCGGGTCACCACCCGTCCACGGTCCTTTCGGCAACCTCCAATCAGTCTCGCCTGCAGACGGTCACCGTCGTCTGCCAACCTTGCTGTCTCAGTCCGGGGCACACACCCGGACTCACTTCAGGCTTCTTTCTGTCACTTTCTCTGTTGCTCTTCCTTTAGCTCCTCTACCACTTCCTTTCACTTTCAACTCTAACACTCGTCAGCTTGTTTACTCCTTCACCTCCCTAGCTTAACTGCCTGGTTTTCCCGCCTCCAGAGCTGTGAACTCCTCGGCGGGTGGAGCCAACCACCTTGCCAACTCCCTGGTGTGGACACCAGCCCCTGGAGGAAGGCAACAAGGATTTTCAGTTTGACTTCGGTGTACCTGCAGGGAATGTGGGGTGCGTGTGGTGTTGTGACCTGTGACCCCTGGCTTGCCCAGGGTGTCACAACTGGATATGAAGATATCGGAGTTGCAGTCAGACACGAGCGTTAAGGAGCAGGAGGACAGGCAGCATTTTAAAATTACAAACCTTTTATTTAATTTAAAAACCCTCTAATGGCCACTATGCGTTTCAACAGTTGATTGCTGTCTTCATCAGGTATAGACTGGATATACCTAGTTAACATATAGCAGAAGTATGCGAAAAACGTTTTCTTTTCAGAAAAAATGTAAGTTATTATCAAGAAATACGTTCTAATTACGGTAGAACTTTCTTCCTTAGGCTTTTCAGAAGTGACATATGGACTTCTCTAATAATAAACAATATTCTGCATCTAGATAGTTATTACATTCTCATAGATTATTTAATAGACAAGTTTTGCAGGATGGAGTCATGAACCAATTTTTTACATTTCCCCATAAATTTTCAAGAAGATTGATATTCGGACCGTTTTCTGAACATAATATTTGATTTGTCTTTCCTGAAGCAAAACTTAAATATTCCTAGCTATACGTCTGATGCAAGTGTGGCGCCTCTGAGGCTGCCATCGCCACAGAGGTACTGCACCTCAGCCAGAGATGTGGTGCCCCATCCTGGGTAAGAAAGAGGCCATCTACCGATTCACATTCCAAACACCTGCAGACACCCAATTGTTAGCTCACACATTAGATCAGGGCCGGGGCCGGTCTCATTAATGCTCGTCGACCAGTAGTCTGGTTATGGCACTTAAGCCCCGTGCACTGTCTCTGGAACTAGCCTGGGGGTGGAGCTTGGTGGGTGAGGTGTCTGAGGTGAGTGGGCGGAGTTAAGTTTAAAAGTTGACAGTTGACAGTCAGTTGAGAGCTGGGAGGAGACCGACTAGAGTTGAAGCCCCTGGGGGTCTTGCTCGACCCTGGTGATGCTGAAGAAAGAATCCCATCAACTTAGGGGAAGTGTGCCAGACTCCCCTATAGTCTTGTTCCACAAGCAACATCTCAAAGTGGAGGGATTTGGTCACACACAGGGTCCCGGTCCCTAGGCTAGGAAAAGACTTTAGGACTTTCTAGTAACACTGGAGGCCAGGGTGGCTGTACGCACCTTTGGGCCACAAGTAGCACATGAATCCACTGGAAGGGGTCACAGAGGATCAGGGAGCCAAGCAGGCAGAAGTCTCTTTAAAGGTCCGCGACCCCTGGCTCAGAGCACAGTGTGTGGAGGTGCAGGACTGGCGGGTGAGAGTCAGCGCAGTTGAGACAACCAGGAAAGGCAAATGAAGGGTGTAGAAGGGTGTACCGGTACTGGTCTCGGACTTACTTGGGATCTGCGGATACCCATCACCGGGGATCCCAAATTACCGTGGTGGACTAAGCTGGTACAGTGAGTAAAAGACTATTGTTGCAAAGCCATGGTGTTGTCTCCATTCCTCCTGCATCACAACCTGCCATCATAGATTTTTCATATTTCCAACGGTTGCCCCGGGGTCCTGCTCCACCTGTGGGGAGCAAGAACAGTTCAGCTGCCCCATCACCACCTGCCCCGGGGAACACGCAGCACAGCGGCGGCCCACAAAGCCGGAAACCACAGGTGGCATTACAAACTATTTCATTATAAATACAACTCCCATCATCATCCCCTTTATTAGAAAAGACACCGCCAGGGTCACAGAACCGGGCCCTGCCACCGCTGACATCCCCGGACTAGTCAAGGCCTGGTTCCGAGTATCACCTTTCATTGGTCCACTATAAATAAAGCAAAATTGGAAGGGAATAAATGGGGGATATAGGTAGAAATAAACCCCTTACAAGAGGCTTTCCCAGTAAAGGAACAATAGAGAGCAGGTGACTTACCAGACGGTGACAGCACGCATCATCCAGGCTGCACACCGCTGTACACAGTCACCATGTTTAAATAGTCACCGCTCTTTTGCCAGCGTGGGACGTCACGTCCACACATGCGCTCCCCGCCTCCATGTTATGCGGTGGAACGCAGCAGTGGAATGCAAGGTCCCCCAAGAAGTGACGATCACTCGCCCGCCGCCTCAGTGACGTTCCCATGCTGGGACGTCCGAGTAGAACGCACGTGCATCCACAGCGCCCGCCTCCATAACATACTGAGAGCCGAGACGCCTAAGTGGAACACAGATGCGTCCATAATACCCGCCCTATTCACAGAACAGCAGCATCGCTCTGCTAACACTTTACTACGCATGCGTGAAGTTCATATTTAAATGAACAGTGCTATCCATATGCTGTAAAAGGCCCTATTAATATGCAGTAAACATAGATAAAGAGCAGGGCAAATTTACTACCAGATGACATGTGCAGGTTTATAAAACCCAGGGAATCATTTAATCAACAATTGGATCTTTTTAGGAAGTGATAATCCCAGAGAAAAACGGAAAGGGGTAGGGGGGGTGAGGGAGGGGAGGAGGGGAAAATTTTGAGGACTCGGACTTAGCCTCCACAATTTTATTAGAGGACTGTTTAAAACACATACTGGAGAGACATGGCCTAAATAAATTTAATAGGTTACAACCAAGAGGGAACTCAGAAACTGACATGATGCAGTTGTTTGTACTAATTAGAAAAAGGAAGAACATTCTAGCAACTCCACCACCAACTATTCTGACTAGAAAGGGACTTTCCCTACCTAACTGCGGAGGTTGGCACCCTAAAAGTGCGGTGTTTGGCACCCCCACTCATGCGTTGGCTATCCCTCCTAACTACCGATAAACCTCCACCTACAGAAAGGGTGCATAGGATAAGGTCTCGTTCAGACCAAGAGGATAAACCGTCTTTAACCTAAATATCCATCTCAATTCCTTTTGAAGAATTTTTTTGTCCCAGTCACCCCCTCGTTTCAGTGCAGGGACAATATCAATTCCCTGAAAGGTCACATGACCCTCGGCCCCTCCATGAACAATGTTTACATGATTTGCCAGCGGAGTGTCATTTCTCAGTCTTATATCCCTTAAATGCTCTCCTATTCTCCTTCTGAATTCCCTCTTGGTTTTGCCTATATATTCCTGCCCGCAGGAGCATGTAGCTTTGTAAATAACCCCCTTCGTTCGGCAGTTAACAAAACATCGAATGTCAAATTCTTGACCAGTGTTACTACTCAGGAGCTTTTTCCCTACTTTTATAACACTACACGCCAAACAACCACTACAACGAAAGCACCCTTTCAGGTTACTTTTCAGCCAATCACAGCCCGTACCTCTGTTATCGACAAAGTGGCTGTGTGTCAGTCTATCATGCAGTGATCTTGCTTTCTTGAACGTGATCTGGGGTTTGTTAGGAATAAATTTGCCAATATCCGAATCCATTTTCAAAATAGGCCAATGCCTCTCCAGTATTTCTCTCATGGCCTTCGAGCCATTATTATAGGTTGTGACAAAATGTATTATTTTATCTGTACTCATTTTTGGTGGAGGGAAAAGTAGCTTCGGTCTATCAATTCTACTAATCTCCTCCCGTGCTTTCTTAATGATCTTACTGGGATATCCTCTTTCCCTAAACCTATCTTCAAGGTCATCAAACTGTAGCGCACATTTCTCTGTATTGGAGCAATTTCTCTTGATTCTGGAAAACTGGCCCTTAGGGATACCCTTCTTCAACGTTATTGGATGACCGCTTTCCCACCGTAACAGTGAGTTTGTCGCCATCTCTTTACGATGGGTGCTGGTGACAATATTTCCCTCATTAGTTTTTTCAATAAGGACATCCAAGAAGGGTAATTTAGAGCTATTCACCTCAAATGTAAAAAATAAACCAAGGTTATTCTTATTGAGTTCTTGTACTATTTGAGATAGTTCGACCTCTGAGCCCTTCCATAGGATGAAAATATCATCAATAAACCTGCACCACAGCAGAATCTTATCAGTGGGCAGGGTGGACTCATCGCCAAACACTAACGCCTCCTCCCACCAGCCCAGGAGCAAATTTGCATACGATGGTGCACAAGGGCTGCCCATCGCGGTGCCCCTGAGCTGGTGGTAAAGCTGGTTCCCAAATGTGAAGACGTTACGTGTGAGGCAAAACTCTAAGATTTTCAGTAAGAAGGCATTATGTTCACTAAATTGCCTACCTCTGCTATTCAGGAAGTGCGCCACAGCTTTTAGACCTATTTCATGTCTTATCGAGGAGTACAGAGATTCTACATCAATACTAGCCAGTATTACATCTCTGTCAATGGTGATGCCTTCGAGCTTTTTCAAAAGATCTGAGGTATCTCTAAGATACGAGTTGAGCGAAGCAACGAAGGGCTTTAAAAGTTCATCAAGATAGATACCCAGATTTTGAGTGAGGCTCCCCACCCCTGAAACTATTGGTCTCTCTTTGTTTGAGCGGGCTGGTTCCCTTATGTATCTTTGGGAGACAATAGAAGGTGGAGGTCACTGGGAATCTAGGGAGTAAAAAATCAAACTCACCCTTATCTATCAAGCCCTTTTCTTTTGCTTTCAAAAGAATATCTTTCAACTCGCGATGGAACATCTTAGTTGGATTAACGGCAAGTTTGCCATAACCATTGATATCATTCAGTATATTCAAGCATATATCCTTATAGTTGTCTACATCCATCGGGACAATGTTACCACCCTTATCCGACTTTTTTATTATTAGATCGGAAGAGTGTTCCAGAGATATCAAACTCTCCATTTCGATCTTGGTGAGATTGAAATCCCTGGAGCGAACCCCCTGATTTGAAGATTTTCCAGATCTCGGGTGACCAAATTACAGAAAATTTCTATAGATCCCACATCGCCCATTGATGGTGGCATTTTGTCACTTTTTACTTTCAAACGTGTAAATGGTCCTAGGCCATTAATATTTGGATCAGTCTCTCCAATGCTGTATAGGAGTCTTATGTCCTCAAGGATGTCTTCTGGTATACCCAACTCGGTGCTCCTTTACTGGGAAAGCCTCTTGTAAGGGGTTTATTTCTACCTATATCCCCCATTTATTCCCTTCCAATTTTGCTTTATTTATAGTGAACCAATGAAAGGTTTCATAACAGGAACCTGTATCTCCTCATTCTAACTCCCCTGATGATTATGGGACATATGAAACGCGTCGGGAGAAGGAGAATTTGGGAAAGACAGTGACCCCAATCTAAAGGGATCCCAGATCCAGAGTAAAAGGGACTGTGCAGATGCCTATAATGATGGGAAACTGTCTGTTTGAAAACTGTGGAAACTGAATGCACAATGCTCTGACGAAGTTTGGGTATTTGTGAGCATTGTCATGTTTGTTCTGAACCACTGGTGCTTGTTGGTCAGAAATGTTATATGTGATATTCAATCAACTGGTCACTTATTAATCTGCATTAGTCCCGCACAACTGTCTGAAAGGACTACTGCATAATTGTATAGACAAACTCAATAGTGGGGACATTTACCTAATTTTCCCCTGTGTGTTGTCAATTTATGATTCTGTACCGAATTTTTTGGCCTGGTGGTCAGTTTTGTACATATATTCTGTGACAGAGTGCATTGATCCCTTATTAGAAGAAGTGGGTACAAGAGCACGGCAGTCTGTGACAGATATTGGTTTTAACAGAGGTAAAGTGAACCTCTTTTTTAAGAGACTTATTAAAGGTTATGTTTTAGGTATTTTTTTTGCTGTATACGGACTTTAGAGAAAGCCTGCAAAGTCTATTTGAAGTGTACCCCCTGAGCGAAGGTCAAAAGGTGGGCATAATCATAGGACAGTTAACCGCCACAGCCCAGCGTGAAGTAAAGTCCTGGCCGGACACTGACAAAGGGACAGTAGTACAAATATTGGCCAGGTTAAAAGAAACTTTTGACACCCGGCACAAGGGAGAACGTGGGTGGTACGCCCTGTATGTGACCATCCAGCATAAAGTAAATCCAACGCATGAGGATACAACAGCTGCAGGATCTTGTCATCAGGGAACGCAAACAACCCTGTCAATGGCTTACATGGTACCCTGAGCCGTTCCAGAGCAGGATCCCAGCATCTTAGTGAATTTTTGGAAATGCTAGTGTAAATAGTTATTTAAAATATTTTTCTTTGCCATAGTGCTTTAGATTTAGGTGATTAAGTTCATGGACAACTGGGTCACTGGACTATGGGTGACCAGAACTTTGTTTGTATATAATTAGCACCTGTTGTGCTCCACACCAGAATTAAAACACCACAGAACAAAAACCCATCCAGTTAGCAGAAGACGTGGACAAGTAATTCTCTGACGCCAGCCCAGAACCTACGTAGGGGTTTTTTGGTGGTGGGTCCCCCATGGACTTATCTACACCTGGAGTAGTGTGGTGGATACGCGGTTCAGGGATCACCTGGACTCGCAAGGATGATAAGAATGTTTATTATTTTCGAGTTAAGTAATGCTCAAGTGATGTTGCCTCCCAGAAAGGGAAGATGGTTAATCTGTTTCACAAAGTATTCAAAATTTTTGCATGTCTTTCTCTTATTGTTATTTGTGTTCCAGCCCGTGGAGGTACTGGGATTCGCTGTGGGGGGAGTGTGGTGCCCCATCCTGGGTAAGAAAGAGGCCATCTACCGGTTCACATTCCAAAAACCTGCAGACACCCAATTGTTAACTCACACATTAGATCAGGGCTGGGGCAGGTCCCATTAATGCTCGTCAACCAGTAGTCTGGTTATGGCACTTAAGCCCCGTGCACTGTCTCTGGAACCAGCCTGGGGGTGGAGCTTGGTGGGTGAGGTGTCTGAGGTGAGTGGGCGGAGTTAAGTTTAAAAGTTGACAGTTGACAGAGTCAGTTGAGAGCTGGAAGGAGACCGACTAGAGTTGAAGCCCATGGGGGTCTTGCTCGACCCTGGTGATGCTGAAGAAAGAATCCCAGCAACTTAGGGGAAGTGTGCCAGACTCCCCTATAGTTTTGTTCCACAAGCAACATCTCAAAGTGGAGGGATTTGGTCGCACACAGAGTCCTGGTCCCTAGGCTAAGTAAAGACTTTAGGACTTTCTAGTAACACTGGAGGCCAGGGTGGCTGTACACACCTTTGGGCCACAAGCAGCACACAAATCCACTGGAAGTGGGTCACAGAGGATCAGGGAGCCAAGCAGGCAGAAGTCCCTTTAAAGGTCTGCAACCCCTGGCTCAGGGCACAGTGTGTGGAGGCACAGGGCTGGCGGGTGAGAGTCAGCGCAGTCGAGACGATCAGGAAAAGCAAACAAAGGGTGTACCGGTACTGGCCTCGGACTTACCCGTCATCATCCCCTTTATTAGAAAAGACACCGCCAGGGTCACGGAGGTGGGCCCCGCAACCGCTGACATCCCCGGACTAGTCAAGCCTGGTTCTGAGTATCGCCTAAGGCCCTGGGGCTGGGCGTGTCACATTGCTACCATGAAAAATGAATTTATCACCACAAAAATATTTTCTACAAATATCAAAATATAGAAAAAACAAAAAGCCAGCACCAAATGTGCACTCCAGCACTAAAAATTCCAAACTGTACTTATTATAATATTTTGAGATTTTTGGCAAAAAATTGCAATTTCTTGAGCTACCTCGCCACGTCACGGCAAATCTCATTTGAGGCAGTCCTACACTGAAATATTTTTATAAAATGTGCCATACAGCCTCACATATGAATAGTAGAACTGCTCTTAGCAGCACTCACCTGGTCTATTTCAATCCTGTACCCATGACTGAGTCATGGCTGTGGGCGGGACAGGTCCAAGCAAATGCTGCATGAAGTAAAAAGCCTGTGAACAAGGCCTGATGACTGAATGTGTACAGTCACCAACCGCCAAAATCTAGACAGATGGAATACATCCCAAATTGGGGTGCATAGCATGGTGGGGGGTCAGCCACCGACCAATTCAATGAAGAAAAAACAAAAAGCCAGCACCAAATGTGCACTCCAGCACTAAAAATTCCAAACTGTACTTATTATAATATTTTGAGATTTTTGGCAAAAAATTGCAATTTCTTGAGCTACCTCGCCACGTCACGGCAAATCTCATTTGAGGCAGTCCTACACTAAAATATTTTTATAAAATGTGCCAAATATCAAAATATGTATGGTAACCTCTCCAACCTACTGCACTTTTAAATTTCTTGTGAAAGAACTTGGACAAGAAGTTCCAAACTGCATCCAATGATTTCGAGGTGAACTATCAGATGAAAACATCCAATGCTTAACAGGGTTATCCAGCTTATTTTGCCTTTTTCTTTTCATTACACTATTGAACTACATTGGAGCAGGTAAGTAGATAGTGACAACCTACCTGCCCTACTGTCAGCCCCTCTCCCTCAGCTGAGAGCGGTTATGTGACCGCTCCTGCCATGATTTTGCTGCTTCCTGTGATGTCACGATGACAAGTGTAGGAGCTTATGCTCGCTTTGTAGATGAGCGTCACAGGAGACATCATGTAGCGCCGGAGTCCCCGCCTCCCTTCCCTGCACCCTCACACACTTCCTATAGTGCAGGGGTCTCGCTGCCTATACGCTGCATGCAGCCCCCAATGCTGCCTGCGGCGCACAGTCCCGTGGCCCCCTTGCTGAACGTTGCCTGTGCTGGGTGCCCGTGCAGTCAGCACTGTATATCAGATTACTGACTCACTGGCGCTGTGCAGACGTGAGTGCTGTATACAGCTATGATCAGCTGCCAGCCAATCAGAGGCCAGCAGCGAATTATTTCAGTAGCTGTATACAGAGCTCGGCTCTGCAGAGCGCCCGGGAATCTGTCATCTGATATAAAGCGCTGTCAGCCGCGGCCCCTGGTGCTGCTTGTGGCGAGCAGGCCCCTTGCTGATTGTGGCCTCTGCAGGGAGCTGTGCAGTCAGCGCTTTATAACAGATGACAGATTCCGGGGCGCTCTGCAGAGCCGAGCTCTGTATCCAGCTATGATCAGCTGCCGGCCAATCAGAGGCATGCAGCTGATCACTGGAGAAGATGCATAGAGAGCGCGTACCTGCACAGTGCCTGAAAATCAGTCCTCTGCTATATGTCTGCACAGCCCCCTGCAGAGGCCACGATCAGCAAGGAGGGGTTACAGCCAGGGCCGGATTATAGGCGGGGCAGGAGGGGCTCCAGCCCCGGGGCCCCCACCACAAGAGCTTCTGAGGGGGACCCCACCATCATCTGTGTGGCCGCCATTTTATTAGCGCCACAGTGTTCAGGACCGTACTATACCTTTAAAGATTTTTAATCCCAGTCGTCACTGTGCTGCAGACACGCCCACTGCATGCTGTGTGGGCTGCGTCTGCAAGGATGACGTCACCGCGCGCCTGCTGCTTCTTCGTGTTGTAGAGGAGCTTGTGGGAGGACCAGAGCAGAGGCCTCAGTGGATGCCGGTGAGTGTGACATCATCCATCATGGTGTCGGGCAGGAGGCTGCAGTGAGGAGGTAGCGGGACGGGATTCCATAGTGTCAGCGGCAGCTCTGCCGGCGGGATCAGTGTGAGTTATTGCAGGAGTGTGAACTGCTGCAGATCAGGTCGCGCTGTCAGTGCCGGGTCATCGGCTGCAGCCTCATCCCTCCCCTGCAATAACTCACACTGAGCTCCAGCACAAACACCACTACACAGATCCTGCACTGATCACATCTGAGCCTGCAGCATACATTACACTATATAGCCCATATTACATATAGAATATGTGAGGTCCTGTAGGTCGAGGTGTGATCAGTGCAGGACATTGTATATCTGTGTACATGGTATACCACATCCAGTGTACAGAGCAGTGTGATATACTGTGTACATGGTATACCACATCCAGTGTACATAGCAGTGTGATATACTGTGTACATGGTATACCACATTCAGTGTACAGAGCAGTGTGATATACTGTGTACATGGTATACCACATCCAGTGTACAGAGCAGTGTGATATACTGTGTACATGGTATACCACATCCAGTGTACAGAGCAGTGTGATATACTGTGTACATGGTATACCACATCCAGTGTACAGAGTAGTGTGATATACTGTGAACATGGTATACCACATCCAGTGTACAGAGCAGTGTGATATACTGCATACATGGTATACCACATCCAGTGTACAGAGCAGTGTGATATACTGTGTACACACATCAGATGTTATATAATAATGTGTATATTGTATAACATCTGGTGTCCTTATCACAGTAAACCCGGTACTATGTGAGGATGCCTAACACTATCTGGGTCTGTACTATGCTATATACTGGCTGTATACTACATGAGGATGCCTAATACTATCTGGCTCTGCACTGTGCTATATATGGGCTGTGTACTACGTGAGGATGTGTAACACTCTCTGGATCTGCACTGTGCTATATACTGGCTGTATACTATATGAGGGTGACTAATGCTCTCTCGCTCTGCACTGTGCTATATAGGGGCTGTATACTACATGAGGATGCCTAATACTATCTGTCTCTGCACTGTGCTATATAGGGGCTGTGTACTACGTGAAGGTGCTTAATATTATCTGCTTTGCTCTGTGCTGTATAGGGGCCGTGTACTATGTGAAGATGCCTAATGCTATCTGGCTCTGCACTGTGCTATATAGGGGCTGTGTACTACATGAGGGTGCCTAATGCTATATGGTCGGCATTGTGCTATATGGGGGCTGTATACGACATGAGGGTTCCTATTGCTATATGGGTCTGCATTGTACTATATGGTGGCTGCTTAATGTAATATGGGGGTTGCATAGTGCCATATGGGGGCTGCATAATGCAATATGGGGGCTGCATAATGCTACATGGGGGCTACATAATACTATATGGAGGACTATGGGAGCTTCATAACACTATATGGAAGAATATGGGGGCTGCATACTACTATTCCCCCAGAGTTGTATGTCCCCTCCACCCCAGAGCTGTATACCCCCTGCATGTCACCCCCCCACCTCAGAGCTGTTTGTCCCCCCACTTCAGAGCCACTGCCTCCCTCTAGAGCTGTATGCCCCCCATTGATATATACCCCTTTCCTCAGTAATATGTAGGCCCCCAGTAATGTGTATGTCCCCAGCCTCTCTTGTGATGTATATACAGCCGTGTTAGTGTGCTCTATGTGCGGCCATGTCTATTAGTGACGGCCACCAATCAGTGTGGCTCAGACACATGCCCAGGAGGAGCTGGATGGAGACAAGCAGGGGGGTGAATGAGACTGTTGCCGGCTTCCCAATATTAAAAATATATATAAAAATTTAAAAATGTGTCTGTGTGTGCATGTATGATCTGTATTTATGTATGTCAGTGTATATGACTGTGTCTAGAGTTATGTCTGTTTATATATGTTTTTGTGAATTTCTCTTTAAATATATATGTGTACGTATACCTGTATGTGTATGTATCTGTTCATGTCAATGTGTGGATGGGGCCCACTGAGACTCTTTCGCCCAGGGCCTACAAAAACCTGGAGCCGGCCCTGCATGTACCAGTCATGTATTCTCCTGTACACTGTACAGGGACGTACCTTTGGGGGGCATGCGGCATATTTGCCCCTGCACAGCAATCAGGGGGGCACCGTTGGAAAGTGTGAGGCAGCAGTATGGTGGGAGAAAATTGTAAGTGGATAGTATTGGGAAAGAAAAGTGTGAGGGGCATAGTATAGAGACTGGGTAGTGGGGGGGGGGATAAGCAGTATATAGAAGGGGCAGCATGGCGGTCAGTGTGAGGGCACAGTATGGAGGGCACAGTATGCTGAGGAGGGGGAATGTGAGATGGAGGTATAGTATAGTGACTGGATAGTGAAGGAGGTAGACAGTATAGAGAAGGAGCAGTATGGTGGCCAGTGTAACGGCACAGTATGGAGGACACAGTATGCTGAGGAGGGGGAATGTGAGACTGAGGTGCAGTATAGAGAAGGGGCAGCATGGTGGCCAGTGTAAGGGCACAGTATGGAGGACACAGTATGCTGAGGAGGGGGAATGTGAGACGGAGGTACATTATAGTGACTGGATAGTGAAGGAGATAGTCAGTATAGAGAAGGGGCAGCATGGCGGCCAGTGTAAGGGCACAGTATGGAGGGCACAGTATGCTGAGGAGAGGGAATGTGAGATGGAGGTACAGTATAGTGACTGGATAGTGAAGGAGATAGGCAATATAGAGAAGGGGCAGCATGGTGGCCAGTGTGAGGGCACAGCATGGAGGGACAGTATGCTGAGAATGTGGAATGTGAGACTGAGGTGCAGTATTTATATCTAAATGCTACAGTTCGTGCTCTACTGTTATGGCTAAAATTGTTAACGTTATTGGGCCCCCACTAGATTATCTGCCCAGGGGCTCCCACCAACCTTAATCTGGCCCTGGTTGCAGCCATAAGAGGCAGGACATAGGGCACCGAGGGAACAAGGACAGGTGAGAAGGATTTGTTGTTTTTTTTTGTGTGTAAACAATGGCAGACTAGGGGGCAATTCTACAGGATGGAGCACTGCTACAAGAAGACGAGCCCAAGAAGACAATACTACAGGAATGAGCACAAGGAAAGGGGACATTACTATAGGATGGGCACAAGGAAAGGGGACATTACTATATTATGGGATAGGGATGTGCACATTACTATAGTATAGGGACAGGGATGGGCACATTACTATAGTATGGGGACAGGGATGGGGCACAGTACTACATTATATATACAGTGGATGTGAGGTGATTGTGCTGTCACAGATGAGAGAAGCAGGATCACTGCACTGTACTACCAATGATTGGAAATACAGAGCAGTGATATCTCATCTGTGCAGCACAATCACCTCATATCCACCGCACATATAATGTAGTAATGCTCACATCTTTGCTGGAGCGATGAGAGGATAGTGCAGAGGCAGAATACTGACAGCCAATGAGTGTGCAGAGGGCGGGGCTGGACAGTGAGGCCGGGTGGTGCCAGCTCTGACTTTGAGGTTTGGCACAGGAAGATGTCATGTTTGGTTGAGCTACATGTAAAGAAAGTGTCTGCAGAGAGTAAAGTGAAATAATGTAGGGGTATTTTATATGACAATACAGCACAGATTAGCTTAAAACATTTTTTGGAGTTTATGTCGGACGACTCCTTTAATTGATATTGGGCTTCTCTGTTTAGATCACTTTTATGTTTAGAATCAATGTGTTTCTGGGCCATTTGTTTTGCTTATTCTCTATTAAACAAAAGTGTCCAAAATTTCTGTGTGCTTTGAGTTTTGAGATAATTGCATCTCCCCTAGACCTTTACCTTACATATGTATCATAAATGAGTGTAGAAAATATTTTTTTTGTTCAGGAAGTCATCTTTACCCATTGTTTATTAAAACAATACCAGACAAAAGTTCCAGTACAATCTCCTTGACCAATATTAATTCCATTTCATGTTGAACTGCACTTAAGAAGTAATAGCGGTACAGGGATTTTTTTTATTTTTACATTTTACCACTCTGTCGTGGTTATATTGGCAATCAAAGTATGTGGTACCTTAAGAGATAACCTTTGTTTAAAGCATACCCGTCATTTTAATTTTTATTCCATAAATCTATAGTAGACATGAAAATTAGAAACTTTATAATATATCTTATCAGACAAATCTGCTTATTTTTCTGACAGAAATGATCAGTCATTATCAAAATTCTCAATTCTTAGGTAAAATTTCTATTCAGTGAGGACTCCCTCATTACTGATATAGGATATTAGGAGATTAGTGTTTTCACTTGGGTCGTGTACTTATTCTCCCTGTATGATGCTGACCAATCGTAAGCAGGAAGCAACACTTAGGCTATGTGTGAACACACCTTGTGGCCGAAAAATGCACCAAAAAATGCATGGCTTCACACCGCATCTTTCAACTGAAGCTGCCCTAACTAATTGACAAATGACCTGCTAACTGTCAAAACCAAGCAACACTACTCTGGCCTCCTCCTCATGGGCCTTTCCACTGCCTTCGACACAGTGGACTATTCGCTCCTACTACAGATTCTCTCATCTCTTGGCATCACAGACTTGGCCCTATCTTGGATCTCTTCATACCTAACAGATTGCACATTCAGCATCTGCCACTCATATACCACTTCCTGATCTCAACTCCTAATGTCAGTGTTCATCAAGGTTCAGTTCTAGGATCCCTTCTCTATCTACAACTTTGGCCTGGGACAGCTCATACAGTCCCACGGCTTTTAGTATAATCTCTATGCCGACAACACACAGATATACCTCTCTTGATCTGATATCACCTCCGTACTAACCAGAATCCCACAATGTCTGTTTCTATTTCATCATTTTTCTTTGCTTGATTTCTAAAACTTAACATGAACTAAACAGAATTCATCATCTTTCTCCGATATCGTTCAACCCCTTAACCCACATAACCTATCTATCAAAGTCAATGGCTGCTCACCTCCTCAGTCCCGTAAGCTCACTGCCTCTAGGTAACCCTTAACTCTGCTCTATCTCTTCCGTTAAGCCTGCAGTAACCCTCGTCCCGTTCCACAATACCTCTGCACGACCAGCTCTACCTTCACCTACTTACCTACTGTATCCCTTGTAGACCAGTCTGTGCCTTGTATTGTTCATGATTATTGTACTTGTTTTTATTATGTATAACCCTTTTCACATGTAAAGCGCCATTGAATAAATGTTGCTCTAAATAGTAATAATATAAGGGTTTCTATTATGACACTGCTAATATCTGCTGCAACCCCGCTCCCCTCCAAACTGACTCATGCAGTAAATTAGACCTTGGGATCAATGCTGCATCCTTATACAGTTAGGTCCAGAAATATTTGGACAGTGGCACAAGTTTTGTTATTTTAGCTGTTTACAAAAACATGTTCAGAAATACAATTATATATATAATATGGGCTGAAAGTGCACACTCCCAGCTGCAATATGAGAGTTTTCACATCCAAATCGGAGAAAGGGTTTAGGAATCATAGCTCTGTAATGCATAGCCTCCTCTTTTTCAAGGGACCAAAAGTAATTGGACAAGGGACTCTAAGGGTATGTGCGCACGTTGCTTTTTACCTGCTTTTTACCTGCTTTTTTGCTGCTTTTTCTTCTGCGCTGTTTAATGCCAAAATGGATGTGTTCTTCTATTCAAGCAAAGTCTATGGGAATTTGGGTTTCTTGTTCACACTATGTTATTCAAAATGCTGCCTTTTTGTTGCAGAACTTTGGTCAAAAACTCAGCTTTTCAAAGAAGCAACATGTCAATTGTTTTTGCCATTTGGGTTTTGCACTGCAAAGCTGAGTTTTTGACCAAAGTTCTGCCACAAAAAGGCAGCATTTTGAACAACATAGTGTGAACAAGAAACCCAAATTCCCATAGACTTTTCTTGAATAGAAGAACACATCCATTTTGGCATTAAACAGCGCAGAAGAAAAAGCAGCAAAAAAGCAGGTAAAAAGCAGGTAAAAAGCAACGTGCGCACATACCCTAAGGGCTGCAATTAACTCTGAAGGCGTCTCCCTCGTTAACCTGAAATCAATGAAGTAGTTAAAAGGTCTGGGGTTGATTACAGGTGTGTGGTTTTGCATTTGGAAGCTGTTGCTGTGACCATACTACATGCGGTCTAAGGAACTCTCAATTGCGGTGAAGCAGAACATCCTGAGGCTGAAAAAAAAGAAAAAATCCATCAGAGAGATAGCAGACATGCTTGGAGTAGCAAAATCAACAGTCAGATACATTCTGAGAAAAAAGGAATTGACTGGTGAGCTTGGGAACTCAAAAAGGCCTGGGCGTCCACGGATGACAACAGTGGTGGATGATCGCCGCATACTTTCTGTGGTGAAGAAGAACCCGTTCACAACATCAACTGAAGTCCAGAACACTCTCAGTGAAGTAGGTGTATCTGTCTCTAAGTCAACAGTAAAGAGAAGACTCCATGAAAGTAAATACAAAGGGTTCACATCTAGATGCAAACCATTCATCAATTCCAAAAATAGACAGGCCAGAGTTAAATTTGCTGAAAAACACCTCATGAAGCCAGCTCAGTTCTGGAAAAGTATTCTATGGACAGATGAGACAAAGATCAACCTGTACCAGAATGATGGGAAGAAAAAAGTTTGGAGAAGAAAGGGAACGGCACATGATCCAAGGCACACCACATCCTCTGTAAAACATGGTGGAGGCAACATGATGGCATGGGCATGCATGGCTTTCAATGGCACTGGGTCACTTGTGTTTATTGATGAGATAACAGCAGACAAGAGTAGCCGGATGAATTCTGAAGTGTACAGGGATATACTTTCAGCCCAGATTCAGCCAAATGCCGCAAAGTTGATCGGACGGCGCTTCATAGTACAGATGGACAATGACCCCAAGCATACAGCCAAAGCTTCCCAGGAGTTCATGAGTGCAAAAAAGTGGAACATTCTGCAATGGCCAAGTCAATCACCAGATCTTAACCCAATTGAGCATGCTTTTCACTTGCTCAAATCCAGGCTTAAAACGGAAAGACCCACAAACAAGCAAGACCTGAAGGCTGCGGCTGTAAAGGCCTGGCAAAGCATTAAGAAGGAGGAAACCCAGCGTTTGGTGATGTCCATGGGTTCCAGACTTAAGGCAGTGATTGCCTCCAAAGGATTCGCAACAAAATATTGAAAATAAAAATATTTTGTTTGGGTTTGGTTTATTTGTCCAATTACTTTTGACCTCCTAAAATGTGGAGTGTTTGTAAAGAAATGTGTACAATTCCTACAATTTCTATCAGATATTTTTATTCAAACCTACAAATTAAACGTTACAATCTGCACTTGAATTCTGTTGTAGAGGTTTCATTTCAAATCCAATGTGGTGGCATGCAGAGCCCAACTCGCGAAAATTGTGTCACTGTCCAAATATTTCTGGACCTAACTGTATCTCATACATTTAGAAATCTGCTCTTAAATATGGTGTGGGTGTGCACTTCTCTCCTTGTTGTTGCTTATAATTGGTCAGCATCATACAGGGGGAAAAAGTACACTCCACTTGGTCTTCAAAAATGTTAACTCATTAGATGCCAAATAGTTTGCTTGCTAATATCTTCACAATGAACAGATGGAATTAAAAAGAACAACATTTTGGTCCGTTCTGCATACAGTCCCTGACAAAAGTTCTGTCGCTTATCCATGTTATGTAAATAAAAGCTTATAACCTAACTTTTAAATTCATCTATTGGTTTTATAAATTACTCTTTTGAAAGCTGAAACCCTCCCAAATTTTGTTTAGGTTATGAAAATAAAGTTGCTGCAAAGCTGAAATATTGATTATTTAATGAACACAGAAAGGTCAGATTTTGGCAAGACAAAAGTTTTGTCGCCCACAGAAAGTGATGTGAAATTCAAACAAATAATTAACTTCTAATACAAAGATATGTTGCATAACATTGGTGAATGAAGTTGTGGTGCTAATAGAGCCATATTTAATATTTTGTGTGACTTCCATTAGCTTGAAGGACTGCATCCATGCAGTTCAACAATGAGTCATACAATTTATTGATGAAGTCATCAGGAATAGCAAACAATGCAGTCTTACATGCCTCCCAGAGTTCATCTAGATTCTCTGGTTTTGTCTTCCAAGCTTCATCCTACCTCAAACATGCTCAGTGATGTTCATGTCTGGTGACTGGGCTGGCCAGTCCTTGAGCACCTTGATCTTCTTTGCCAGAAGGAACTTTGTTATAAAGACGGATGTAGGAGATGGAGCACCATCCTGCTGCAGAATTTGACCCCTTTTATGATTGGGAATGTAAGAGGTAGCTAATATATCTTGATATTTTAGGCTATTGGTATTGCCTTCCACCTTCCAAATGTTTTGCACACCCCCATACCGAATGTAACCCCAGACCATGATCTTTCCACCACCAAACTTAACTGTTTTCTGGGTATATTTTGGATCCATACGGGCTCCAGTAGGTCTCCTGCAGTATTTGCGGTGGGTATGGTGTAATTCAACTGAAGATTCATCAAAGAAATCCACCTTCAGCCACTTTTCCAGTATCCATTTGTTTAGCAGGCTGTGGGACTTGGCAAATGCCACACTTTTTTTAATTACCTTTTGTTTAGTGCTGGCTTCTTGGCACTGATTCGACCATGGAGGCCATTTTGAGACAGAATCCTACAAACTGTTCTAGTTGACACAGAGACTTGAGGTGACCAACCCTGTTGGATCTCTGCTGCAGTGGAAGAGGGGCTGGCTTTGGATTTTCTAACCAACAAACGTTCCTCCTGAGCAGTTGTCTTGCGAGGTCTGCCGGACCTGGGCTTGTCAAAACATCTCCAGTCTCTTCAAATCTTTTTCTAATTCTATGTACTTGAAGCTGAGACACATTAAAGGTGCCAACCACCTCTGCAGTGGATCTGGTCTTCAGCCTCTTGATAATCCAGGCTTTTGGTCGCAGGGTGGATTTTTTGGCATGTTGTCAAAGGTCAAGTCGCAGTTCAAGTGAAGGTCTGGGGTGCTGGGTTTCCTTTTTATACACACCTACTAATTAACTGATCATTTAGTGAGCACAGGTTAGGATGTAAACTAGGATTGGGTGCATTATATGGCAAGGCGACAAAACTTTTGTCTTGCTAAAATCTGACCTTTTTGTGTTCATTAAATGATCAATATTTCAGCTTTGCAGCAACTTTATTTTCATAACCTAAACCAAATTTGGGAGGGTTTCAGCTTTCAAGAGTAATTTATAAAGCCAATGGATGAATGTAAAGTCAGGTTTTAAGCTTTTATTTACATAACATGGATAAGCGACAGAACTTCTGTCAGGGAGTGTACAGTATTACATCCTATGTGAAGTTGAACATGAAAAATTTGGTGAAAGGTCCTGGTTTTAATACAGTTCTTTTTTAAAGTCCCCCATACTCATGTGAATAAAAACAGCCAAATCAGCCAGTACTAAAAGGTTTGAACGACAGTCTAACATGTGTGGCATCCTCCTGACAAGTATCTGACAAGTCCAATTCCGGACTGACTATCCTTTTGTTGTTGGCAAAATAAGTCACCAACAGAGGAGTCTACTGGAGGCTTTATTGTAGAGAACAAAGGAATGTTCTACAGAGGGAGGGCATATGTTTATGGAGTAGTCAGGAGAAATGCAGTAGCTGCTGGCCAAACAATCAGCCAAACCATCGTTTGGTCCAAAGGTATCTATTGTTTAAGAGTCCATTTAGTTTACCTGTAAAATTTTCCATTTATATCCTTCCCATTTTTTATTGTTGTACCACATTTTTACACCCAGCTGAATGGAAATAACCACCAATTTTATCTACATTGTTTTCATTGATAACTCTCTTGTTAAAGCACTCCAGCTGTTTTGTTTTTTTATTGCACCCCTAGAGTGATGCTTTAAATCTACTCCCCTGACCCTTTTCTCATACCCTTTTTCCTCCATCTTCACCCACTATCGTCGAAGTTACGGTTGGTGTCAGCGATTTGTGACCTGCCAGCACTCTCCAGTGTTTCATGGAGCACACCAGAGATTACAACTGAATGCATTTCTGTGAAAGTCTCATTCTGGCTCTCATAAAGATGCATTGGGAGCTTGTGACGTAACGTCTGACTTTTGGCTAGTCAGAAGTTACTGCCACAAAAAGATGCCACCACGGGACCAGAGCGGCATCGGTAAAAGGTGAAGATGCCGGAAGGTGAGTGTAATGCCAGGGGCAGGGGACTTAGGGGGGCTTTACACGTTGCAACATCGCTACTGATATATCGTCGGGGTCACGTCGTTAGTTACGCACATCCGGCGCCGGTAGCGACATTGCAACGTGTAAATCCTAGGTGCGACGATGAACGAGCACATAAGCGTACAATATCGCTGATCTGTGTAACATCGTTCATTTCCATAATGTCGGTTCGTCCGCAGGTACGATATTGTTTGTCGTTCCTGCAGCTCCACACATCGCTGTGTGTAAACCCGCAGGAGCGACAAACATCTCCTTACCTTTGTCCCGACGGCAATGCGGAAGGAAGAAGATGGGCGAGATGTTATGTCCCGCTCATCTCCGCCCCTCCGCTTCTATTGGCCGGCCGATTAGTGACATCGCAGTGACGCTAAACGCACCTCTCCCTTGAAGGAGGGATTGTTCGGCGGTCACAGCGACGTCGCCGAGCAGGTATGTGCATGTGAAGCTGCCGTAGCGATAATGTTCGCTACGGCAGCAATCACCACATATCGCATGTGCGACGGGGGCGGGTGCTATCGCGCTGGACATCGCTAGCAATTGCTAGCGATTTCGCAACGTGTAAAGCCCGCCTTACATTTAAAGAGCCAATCCAATCCAGGGTTGAAAAATAAAACACTGGAGTGGTGCTTTAAGGTCATGTTTGCTTTAAATTACCTAGACCATTAGCTTTATAATGACTGAAAGCGCTGCCTTGTGAATATAGACTAATGATTCATTTGAACTGACAGACCGTTAAAAGACCAAGATTGCCTACTGTATATCTAAGCCAATCAGTGTCCATTCAATGGTCTGATCATACAGTTCAAGCAAAATCCCATGTACACGGAACCATTGTTAATATCATCTTTCTGTGCACAGAAAATATCATTGTTATAGTAGGCACATTTCCTGTTTAGTCAAGATGATGTGCTGCCAATGTCGATAATTTTTATGTCAACGTGAATGATCCATTCACCAAATGAATGTGTTTTTTGTCAATTCCTCGGGTGATTATTGGCAAGTTTACACAAGGTGTCAGTGAACAACTGTTCTAACAGAGGAGTGAGTTACAAATATCTGTGCATTGATGGGTGCATCCTTATCATTTTGTCTGTTCAGGTGACAGTTGTACTATACTATATTTAGCTATACCTATTTTTTGTAGCTACATTTGTTTTAATGATATGGTTACTGAATTGTATTAGAGATATATTCTTAGATATCACAAAGGTTTACCAGAGAAATGTTTCAGTGTACTGAAGCATTGCATAGCGTGCTTCTACACCAGGGGTCTCAAACTTGGCTGGGTGTATGGGCCGCACAGAGGAAAAAAATAATTTGGGGGGCCGCATTCTTTGCGGGACAAAGTGACATTTTTATTGGTACCATATATATTTTTTACACACCTTTGGATGACTGATTTGCAACATTTTTCACTTGTTTATTATAACAAATGTGCACATTCTTTGGTTAAATCTAAAAAAAAAATTTGATGTTAAAAAAAAGTCATGCCTTATTTTGTTGTTTTTTTTTACATTTTATCCCTTTCTTGTAACTAATAGTATTACAATTATCACTATATAGACATTTTGGCCAACATCTTTTAGTAATGTTCCCCATCCTATAGTAATGACCACAGCCTTGTCCCTATTCTATAGTCATATCCCCATCCAATAGTATTATGCCCATCCTTGTAATGTCCCCATCTTTTAGCAATGTCCCCATCCTATAGTCATGTGCCCGCAATGTCCCCATCCTATAGTCATGTGCCCACCTTGTCCCCATCCTATAGTCATGTGCCCACCTTGTCCCCATCCTATAGTCATGTGCCCACCTTGTCCCCATCCTATAGTCATGTGCCCACCTTGTCTCCATCCTATAGCCATGTGCCCACCTTGTCCCCATGCTATAGACATGTGCCCACCTTGTCCCCATGCTATAGACATGTGCCCACCTTGTCCCCATGCTTTTGACATGTGCCCACCTTGTCCCCATGCTATAGACATGTGCCCACCTTGTCCCTATTTTATAGTCATGTGCCCACCTTGTCCCCATCCTATAGACATGTGCCCACCTTGTCCCCATCCTATAGACATGTGTCCACCTTGTCCCCATCCTATAGTCATGTGTCCACCTTGTCCCCATCCTATAGACATGTGCCCACCTTGTCCCTATTCTATAGACATGTGCCCACCTTGTCCCTATTCTATAGTCATGTGCCCACCTTGTCCCTATTCTATAGTCATGTGTCCACCTTGTCCCCATCCTATAGTCATGTGCCCACCTTGTCCCTATTCTATAGTCATGTGCCTACCTTGTCCCCATCCTATAGACATGTGCCCACCTTGTCCCTATTCTATAGCATGTGCCCACCTTGTCCCCATCCTATAGTCATGTGCCCACCTTGTCCTCATCCTATAGACATGTGCCCACCTTGTCCCCATCCTATAGACATGTGCCCACCTTGTCCCTATTCTATAGCATGTGCCCACCTTGTCCCCATCCTATAGTCATGTGCCCACCTTGTCCTCATCCTATAGACATGTGCCCACCTTGTCCCCATCCTATAGACATGTGCCCACCTTCTCCCTATCCTATAGACATGTGCCCACCTTGTCCCTATTCTATAGTCATGTGCCCACCTTGTCCCATCCTATAGTCATGTGCCCACCTTGTCCCTATTCTATAGTAATGTCCCCATCCTGTAGTAATGGGTGGTGGGGGCAGTGGCGGCGGCGGGTGAAAGGTGATAATTTACCGATCGCTCTCGGCTTCCACCCACAGATTCCTGAGTGAAGCTGAGGGGGCGGTCTCTGGCGCCAGATCCACAGTGATTGGACAGATCGGTCACAAGGCCGGTCTCTCCAATCAGAGCTGGGGGCGGGTGAAACACGTCACCCAGCTCCAGCCAATGATCGGTGCTACAGCTGCACTGATCAGGGCTGGATTTCAATGTTACAGCCATTTTCAATGGCTGAACATTACTGTGACTGTGATTGGCTGACGAACGCCACACAGCCAATCACAGCCTCCGTAGGTCCGGGGAGGAGACACCACCCCTCCTGAGGTCCCCTCCTCCCCGAATCTAAGGTATTTGCTATTTGCAAATGCAAACAGCGATCGCAGCCACCGGGGCCACAATCTCGCCATGACGTACTGGGTATGTCATGGATCCTTAAGTACCAGGGAGCCATGATGTACCCAGTACGTCATAGGTCGCTAAGGGGTTAATGCATACCTCCCAACATTTAAAGATGAGAAAGAGGGACAAAGTATGCGGCGCGTGCAGCGCGCCGCGGCAATTTTAAGCCACGCCCCCTAACCACACCCATTTTGCAATCTGTCATGCCCACAGCTAATCCTTTTCAGCACTGCTGATCACATTGTTTAAGGCTGCGTGCCCACGATCAGTGTTTGCAGCATTTTGGATGTAGCGTGTTTTTGCTGTATCTAAAACGCTGCATTGTACAGTTCAAGCACTGTGGATTCATTTCTAGAAATCCCGTGCCCACTGTGCTTGTTTTTTCTGCAGCAAACACTGACCTGCGGAGTATCTTTCCAGACTGCAGCATATCAATTGTTTGCTGCAGTTGCATGCGTCCTCCGTAGGGAGAACACAGCAGGAGACCGCAGCGCACTGAACCCTGATCGTGGGCACAGGCAGCTGCGTTCTCCTGCGGAGGAGACGTGCAGCCCCTCAGGTCAGGACCCGCTGCCTCCAGGACACAGTGAGTCCTGATCGTGGGCACAGGCATACGCACATATACGGTACATATTTGAAGACAAATTCCCCAAAATACATATAAAGAGACAAATCTATACAGTCTTCTGCACTGACATACATAGATATATACATCATACATATACACACATTGGAGGTAATAATATGGGGAAGCCGGCAGCAGCCGCACTCACCTACCCCACTTGTCTCTATCCAGCTCCTCCTCGGCATGTGACCACTTGGCATCACTTTAACAGACCTAGCCATGCACAGTGCACACTGACACCGCTGTGTATGTATCACAAGGGAGGATGGTTTTTTTATATATATATATGTATATATATATATATATTATACACACACTGTATATATACAGCACAGGAGGGGCTGGGGGCTACAGTATATACAGCACAGGAGGGGCTGGGGTTATAGTATATACAGCACAGGAGGGGCTGGGGGCATAGACAGTACTTGAGAGGCATACATATTAGGCCTGTTTCAAATGTCAGTGATTCTGGTATGTATGTGCCAGTTTTTATACGTACCAGAATCACTGACCTATGCAGACCCATTATAATCAATGGATCTGCACACGCATCAGTGATTTTTCACTGACTGTGCCTCCGTGCGGCGTACATGCGGCGGCGTATCCATGATTGCCAAACAGAAACATGTCCGTTTTTTTCTGGCATCACTGATGGCCCACGGACCACACTATGGTGTGATCTGTGAAACACGTACCAGAAAAACACGGACATTTAAAATAAAAAGCTTTTTCAACTCACCTTCTCCAGCGATGCTGAGTTCGGCAGCTGCTCTCTGCTTCTTCCTGCCTGGTTCATTATGGCATGCATATTCATTTATGCAGCCAGAGCCGGCCCGGAAGTAGCTGCAGAGGTGAGAGAGCGGTGGCTGGATGCTGAATCGCGGGACTCTTCAGCACCATGGAGAGCAGGAGCGGGGGCAGGTGAGTATATGTCCATGTGCAATCACTGAGTATGGATCACGTATCACGGATTGCACATGGACAACCACTGTGTGCCGTGAATCACGGAGTTTGAAGGGACATATGTGTGTTTAACACGTCAGTGAAGAGCATCTGTGTTTTTCACTGAGGGGCATACACGTTACTAAGGGGTATACACATTACTGGGGGAAATACACTTTACTGTGGGGCATACAAATTACTGGTAGCATAGATATTACTAAGGGGCATATAGCTCTGGTGTTGGGGCTTACACAGCTCTGGGGGCACATACAGCTCCGATGGGGGGATGGGGGCATACAAATCTGGTGTGGGAGCTGGGAGGCACACAGATCTGGTGAGGGGGGGGTGGCTGGAGGCATATAGCTCTGGTGAGGAGAGGGCTGCTGGGGCATACAGATCTGGTGAGGGGGGGCTGGGATACATATCTGGTGGGAGGGGGCTGGAGGCATACAGAGCTGGGGGGTGCTGGGGGGCATATAGATCTTGTGGGGGGGCTGGGGGGCATACAAATCTGGTGTGGGGGCTAAGGGGCATACAAATCTGGTGTGGGGGCTGGGGGGTATACAAATCTGGTGAGGGGGTGGCTGGAGGCATATAGCTCTGGTGAGGAGAGGGTTGCTGGGTATACAGATCTTGTGAGGGGGGGCTGGGATACATATCTGGTTGGAGGGGGCTGGAGGCATACAGAGCTGAGGGGTGCATAGATCTGGTGTGGGGGCTGGGGGGCATACAAATTTGGTGAGGGGACCATACAGATGTGGTGAGGGGGGTTACTGGAGATATATAGCTCTGGTGAGGAGGGGGCTGGGGCATACAGCTTTGGGTAGGTGGGGGGGTCACATATATCGTTCTTTGGTGTTCAGCTCCTCTTCCTCCAGTCTCTTCATCTGTGGACAGAGCTCAGCATGTTGCTCGGTAGCTCCGCCCCCAGATGCACATCCGTACACAAGCAGCCCAATTGAGAGCAGCGAGTGCACGCTGAGCTGCAGATTTAAAGCGCCGGCAGCCAGGAAAATGCTGCTGCCGCCCACCCATATCAGCGGCAGTACAGAGCCAGAGCAGTGAAGCAGCGCTCGGCTCTGCTCATGTGCATTAGGAGGGGGAGAAAGTCAGACGGGGAGAGAGCGGGTGGGCGGATCCATGGGACAAAAGCCTCACGATCGTGACACCGGGACACCCGCTGAAATACGGTACAGTCCCGCTGTATCCGGGACGGTTGGGAGGTATGCGTGCCCGCGCTCTTCCCTCTGCCTCCATTATGTGCAAGCACTGGCCATATGAACGCACGTCACCTATTACTGTAGGCGCAAGATTATGGGCGGCGCTGTGATTGTCATCAGCAGCGTCATCCAAGTACCCGCCCATAATCTCGTGCCCGCGGTAATAGGTAACATGCCTCATATGGTCAGCGCTTGCGCATAACAGTGGAGGTAGAGCGAAAAACGTGGGCACGAGATTATAGGTGGTGTGAGACTGTGACCGGGGTTGTCTGTGACGGCCGGTACGTCTCGCCCCGGTTGTGCTCCCTCCATGTATAGAAAGCAACTCCACTCCAGGGTTAATGCTGTTTCCCTGCAGGCTGAAAGGAGGGTTAAAAGGAAACAGGAACATGGGCGTGAGTCCCTAGTGTGAGGGAGTGAACACAACTCCCTGAGTTTCTGCCAGAGAAAGACATGTGTGCTGTTTTGGACTTTTGTTTGTGCAATAAACCGTGTGATGTGACCATTGGTGCCTGGATCCCGTGTCTTCTGCCGTGCAGCCAACCACGCTACCTCACAGAGGGTACTTGGATGACGCTGCTGATGACAATCACAGCGCCGCCCATAATCTCGTGCCTGCGCAATCACCTCAAAAGCGTTCACACTTGCGCACAGTGCTCAGTCCCGCGAGAGTGTCACTGGGCATGCGCGAGACCTCAGGAGCACACAGTTACATGAGGAAGGAATCCTCATTAGTGATGAGCGAGTATGCTTGTTACTACTCGGTACTCGCACGAGTATCACTGTACTCGGGCTACTCGGCGGGGACCGAGTAATTTCGCGATACTCGTGCTGTACTCGTGGTCTTCATCCCTGCATGTTGGCGCTCTTTTGAGAGCCAGCCCTCATGCAGGGATTGGCTGGCAGACCACTGCAATGCCACAGCCCTGTTAGTTGTGGAATTGCAGTGATTGGCCGGCCTGCACAGCGTGACCGAGCCTTTATACCGGCGGGCGCGCTGTGCTCTGCACACAGCCATCTCATATTCCCTGCTTTCCCATGATTGGTTGCAGTGAGACATGCCCCCACCCTGACAGCTGTCTCACTGCACCCAATCACAGCAGCTGGTGGGCGTGTCTATACTGTGTAGTAAAATAAATAAATAAATAATTAAAAAAACCGGCGTGCGGTCCCCCCAATTTTAATATCAGCCAGATAAAGCCATACAGCTGAAGGCTGAAGCAGCCGCTGACTGATATTGTTAGGCTGGGGGCTCCCCATAACGTGGAGCTCCCCATCCTGAGAATACCAGCCTTCAGCCGTATGGCTTTATCTGGCTGGTATTAAAATTGGGGGGGACCGCACGCCGTTTTTTTAAATTATTTAATTATTTATTTCACTGCACAGTATAGACACGCCCACCGGCTGCTGTGATTGGGTGCAGTGAGACACCTGTCACTCAGCGTGGGGGCGTGTCTCACTGCAACCAATCATAGGCGCCGAAAAGCAGGAAAGCAGGGAATACGAGATTGTTTAATCAGCGGCCAGCTTTTTCAAAAGAGGAAAAGCCGCCGGAGTTTAGCGAACAGCTGTGCAGCGCCGCGGCAGTGATCGGGGAACGGTAAGTAAGAGAGAGGGGGGAGAATGACCGACAGACTGTGAGAGGGACAGATAAGACAGAGAGAGACCGACCGACGGGAGATAGAATGAAAAAAAAAATGACCGACATCGCTAGTAAAAAGCACAAAACGTGCGTTTTGGACATCAGAGTGCCACACAATGTTTTACGTAAAATCTTTCATGTATTAATCTAAAAAAGTAACATACACCAGCTCTATCTCACTATTGGGTATGTGCCCTTGACATTTCCGCCATGAAAATTCATTTTGGTGTCATTTTGGAAGGTTTTCTGGTGAGTCCGTAAAAATGGCGTAAAACTCAGACAAAATTGTTCACAGCTGTGACTTTTGAGTGATAAATGCTTCAAGGGGTCTTCCCCATGCTGTTGCCATGTCATTTGAGCACTCTTCTGAGATTTTTGTGACATTTTTAGGGTTTCTACATGCTACCGGGGGTGATTTCATAAAAATACTCGGGTCTCCCATAGGATAACATTGGGCTCGGTGCTCGGGCCGAGTACACGAGTATCTTGGGATGCTCGGCCCGAGCCTCGAGCACCCGAGCTTTTTGGTACTCGCTCATCACTAATCCTCATGTATGTAAATGAGCAATGGGGGACTGCGTAAAGCGGCAGGAGGGGGAATAACGGACGCAAGGCAGCCCGCCCCCGTGACCATAAAAAAACATTTGCATACAAAAAGGTAAGACTTTATAAAGTATTTTTTTAGGTTTCAAAGGGGGCACAATAACAAGAACCTTTCCAGAATGCAGCCCAGGAGCTGCAGAGGGGAATCTTTTAGTTTTATTGTGAAATTTCTGCTGACAGTTTCCCTTTAACTGGTAGGGGAGCCAGGATAAAGCAGAGATGAACCTGTTGGGCAGCTAGGACCCAGCAGCTCCACAGGCAGGAGACCACTGATCGGTAAGCTAATAGAAGCATGGGCAGATGCCTACTCTGCATAGGTCATTACTGGCCAGTGCTATCTGCAGGAGAGATAAGTGCTGATTGCACGGTCTTCTCCTCAGCTTCCTGATTCCCTGTGTGTCTCCAGCAGTGAGAAGCCACAAACGGGGAATCAGAGAACAGCTGCAGAGAAGCGCAGGCTCCGGGGCTGGGGATGTCCGCTCTGCTGCAGGTAGGGGGGGGGGGCGTTGGGGGGGGTCGGCTCTGCTGCAGGGGGGGTCGGCTCTGCTGCAGGGGGGGGTCGGCTCTGCTGCAGGGGGTGATTCATACCTCAGCGGCAGTCACAGGAGTTTCAAGGTGCGCGCTCGACTCTGTAATGATTAGAAGGGAGAAACAGCGAGGCGTGGCTACAGTGGGTGGGCAGAGCACGGGATAAATAGGCTCATGGGCGGGACTCGGGATCAAAGGCTCAAAAGCGTGAGAGTCCCGCTGTATCCGGGACGGTTGGGAGGTATGGTTAATGTGCCGTCCTTCACATACACAAAAAATAAAAAAACACCATTCTTCTCACCTGTCCCGCGCTCCCTCGGCTCCTCACCTCTGCTTCTTGCTGTCTGCAGGCCCATGCCCCGGTGACTATCGCGGCCGGTGCAGGGACCGCAGCCCCTGGCAGCGATTTATGTCAGATCAGATGGTTGTTTTGCCGGCGCTGCGTGCGCACAGTCCTTGCCTCTGAGAACGCAGCGCCGGCAAAACACTCATCTAACAAAGTGCAGACAGTGGCTGCGGCCCCTGCACCGGCCGCGATAGTGACCGGGGAAACGGGCCTGGGGCCGCACAAAGCAGCCTGACGGGCCGCATGCGGCCCGCGGGCCGCATGTTTGAGACCCCTGTTCTACACCATCGCTCTCAGAGCTGTGACTGTAATTCCTCCGGACATTCGTGCATGACTGATAGTTGGCGGCTTCCGGAGAAAGAAAGGTAATTTCTCCTAGTGCTGCACTTTCAGTACTCTGGCTGGGCACCTTCGCAATGCTATTAACCTGCATATTAGGCCTGCCATCTTTTGCAAACACCCAATATGTTTAATGTTGACTAAAGTCTATGGCCCTAATTCATTCAATTTTTGGTCAATGTGAGGCTACATAACTATTTTGACATTTGGCATTTTCACGCCATTTTCAGTGTGACGGGACATGACGGCCCCGCTTATAAAAATCATGACAAGCAGTGACATTTCTTACTCCAAAAATTTACTCCAGGCCAAGCACACAGAAACTCATGTCATATTGTGCTGACTCATTAAGAAGTGTGTGTCTCTTAATAGATAAGGAACCTCGCACTCCACCCCACTCCTTCATTAAGGGTACCGTCACACTAAACAACGTACCAGCGATTCCGACCACGATATGACCTGGTCAGGATCGCTGCTACGTCGCTACAGGGTTGCTAGTGAGCTGTCAAACAGTCAGATCTCACCAGCGACCGGCCACCAGTGACTTGTGTAACGATGGTGCGCTTGGTAACCAGGGTAAATATCAGGTAACTAAGCAAAGCGCTTTGCTTGGTTACCCGATATTTACCCTGGTTACCAGCTTACACAGCTTACAGGCTACCCGCGCTGGCTCCCTGTATACGTGGCTAGGGTACACATCGGGTTACTAAGCAAAGCGCTTTGCTGAGTTACCCGATATTTACCCTGGCTACGTGTGCAGGGAGCCAGCACTGGCAACCTGTAAGCAGCGTACGCTGGTAACCAGGGTAAATATCGTATAACCAAGCAAATCTCTTTGCTCAGTTACCCGATATTTACCCTGGTTACCAGCGTATGCTGCTTACAAAGAGTCGGTGCTTGTTGGTCTCCCGCCGTCAAACGCGCCGATACGCGTTGCATAGCGGGAGACCAACGAGCAAAAAATGAACCAGAACACTGTGTAACGAACAGCGATTTCACAACAGGGGCCAGGTCGCTGCTTAAGCGGGCTTTACACGCAACGACATCGCTAACGAGATGTCGTTGGGGTCACGGAACTCGTGCCGCACATCCGGCCTCGTTAGCGACGTCGTTGTGTGTGAAACGCACGAACGATCGTTAACGATCAAAATTACTCACCTAATCGTTGATCGTTGACATGTCGTTCTAATCCCAATTATCGTTGCAGTTGCAGGACGCAGGTTGTTCGTCGTTCCTGCAGCAGCACAGATCGCTATGTGTGACACCGCAGGAACGACGAACATCACCGTACTTGTGGCCTCCCGCAATGAAGAAGGAGGTGGGCGGGATGTTCCGCCCGCTCATCTCCGCCCCTCCGCTTCTATTGGGCAGCCGCTTAGTGACGCCGCTGTGACGCCGAACAAACCTCCCCCTTAAAGGAGAGATTGTTCGGCGGCCACAGCGACGTCAGTGAAGAGGTAATTGCGTGTGACGCTGCGTTAGCAATATTGTTCGTTACGGCAGCGATCAGCCCGTGATGCGCCACCGACGTGGGTGGGTGCTATCACTCGCGACATCGCTAGCGATGTCACAGCGTGTAAAGCCTGCTTTAGTGTCACACACAGTGAGATCGCTGAAGAGGTCACTGGTATCTCACAAAACCTGTGACTCAGCAGCGATCTCGCTTTGTGAGAAGTACCCCTTAGAACCGGTGTGGAAAATTCTTGTCTTGATGAATTTAGGCCTATATCCCTGAGAAATAATAAAGAATTTGTTTCTGTATCTAGTTTTCATGTAAGAAAAAAAAAAGCAAGGTAAGCGCTTTTCTTGTTAAAGAAAACGATTCTATTGCGTATGTCCCAGTTTCAGAACTGGGTGCTAGCACAGTTAATGATATGAGCCTCACAGTCTCATTCATACACATAACCTACTCAGGTACAGTGAGCAAGCCCCCTTGCTGTGCTAGTAAAACTGTGCTAGTCAATTTGTTGAAACTAAGTGATTCACATCGCTGGCTTACCTTGAGTAGGCACTGCCTGGAGAGAATTTCAGGCAAGGAAGCAGTGTCAATCATCAGTGATGGAGGTAGACATGCAAAACTAGTAGGCGGAGTAATACACTCTCTTGGCTGCACCTAAGGCGCACTGAGGACGTTAATGACCGATTTATACAGCTGACGAGTGCCTAGAAGGTACAAGTGGAATCGCTATCCACCCGTACCTGTTAACCCCTTAAATGGCGCTGTCTAAGACTTTACTCACCAGCCAATCCCGGAAGTCACGTGACATGATCATGTGGATTTGGTGGTTGTCATGGTAGCACGAGGTCATGTTATGAGTCCTGGAAAAACCGGAGGGAAAGAAGAACAAAAACCAAAGAGAGTTGGAGGTGAAGAATAAATATTTTATTTATTATATTGCAAAAAATTCATGAGACATGAGGAGAGGTTTAAGATCAGATACATAGGGGATGGGGTAACAGTAAAAGGGTAAACTGCACACAATATGACAGAAGATAAAAAGGACCCCAATGAAAGTATTATCCTTAGTTTCATTGTTGATTGATTTCAAAATACAGATCTCATTGTTCATCCTCTCAGTCCTAATATCCCTTTATGCCCCATCAATCCTACACCCTGCGGTGGCTGTGTATCTCCACACATTTAAACATTCTTTTCCACTTCACCTTCTAAATTTCTCAGTGATCATTTTTATACTCCCCAGTGTGTGTCCTAGTGCATGGATCGGGAATTTAACCACGAAATAAGTACATGTATTAATCCATTTATAGTATGATATGACAGTTTCTGATCAGTAGACACCACCATATTCATCATTCCATATATACATTTTCATTTACTGTGACTTTACACTTGAATGGACTGCTGATTTTCCTCTTTTTTCCTACTACTTATCATAGCGGGTCGCATTGCCTGGGGGAGGGGTCCTTTTTATCTTCTGTCATATTGTGTGCAGTTTACCCTTTTACTGTTACCCCATCCCCTTTGTATCTGATCTTAAACCTCTCCTCATGTCTCATGAATTTTTTGCAATATAATAAATAAAATATTTATTCTTCACCTCCAACTCTCTTTGGTTTTTGTTCTTCTTTCCCTCTGGTTTTTCCATGTTTTCTGTAGCATATACCCACCGAGGGGTCACTATTTAGTGACCCCTCGGTGTATATTTAACTTTGATATAGCCAGCTCCTTTCTGTGTCTAATGTTATAAGTCCTGTAGCTCACATGACTAAGATCCTGTAAGAAGCAACCGAGTACAGGAGATGATCATTTTTCCCGATCTGAGCAATGCTGCTCTGATTGTGAGAAAGGAACAAGTGGTCAGATTGCTAATCCTTATAGCCGCCTAGGGGGACTAATAAAGTAAATAAAAAAAAAATAAAAAAAGTTTTGAGAAATTAAAAAACTTAAAAGTTCAAATCACCCATCTTTCATCCCATTGAAATTTAAAGGATTAAAAAAAAAAAAAAATATACACACATTTAGTATCGCCGCGTTCAGAATTGCCCGATCTATCAAAATATAAAATTAATTATTCTGATCAGTAAATGGCGTAGCCGCAAAAAAATTCCAAACGCCAAATTTAAGTTTTTTGGTCGCCGCAGATTTTGCGCAAAATGCAATAACAGGCGATCAAAACGTAGCATCAGCACAAAAATGGTACCGTTAAAAATGTGAGCCCAAGACGAAAAAAATAAGACATCACTGAGCCATAGATCCCAAAAAATGAGAATGCTATGGGTTGCGGAAAATGGCGCAAAACGTACACCACAGTTTTCGGACAAACTTCTGATTTTTTAACCCCTTAGATAAAAGTAAACTTATATGTGTTTGGTGTCTACGAACTCGCACCGACCTCTGGCATCACAACAAGACATCTGTGTTAGCATATAGGGAACATGGTGAAAAAAAATATCACAAAAACAATAGTACAATCGCACTTTTTTGCAATTTTTCCGCATTTGGAATTTATTTGCCGTTTTCCAGTACACTATATGGTGAAACTCATGGTTTCATTTAAAAGTGCCTCTCGTTCCACAAAAAACGAGCCCTCATATGACCAGAGTGACTTAAAAATAAAAAAGTTTCGTCTCTCAGAAAGAGAATGGCAAAAAAAGAATGTAAAGCGCAAAATCGGCCGATCGTGAAGGGGTTAATTAGCTTTTTTTTTTTTTTTTTTTTTTTTTTTTGCAGAATGGAGACAGCATTTAGAGCACTGAATTTTTTGAAGGCTATATCTCCTAGAAGGCTGTCCGCCTAGTTTCTACTGTCAGTTTGGACTGACCAACTGACTTTAACCTCTTAATGACTGCATTACATTTTAAAACGGGGGTAGTTAAGGGTACTTTTTACTTAGGCCCTATGTGCACTGCGTTTTTACCTGTGGTTTTTTTGCGTTTTTGCTGCAGAAATTTCTTGAGAAAATGGTTGTAACCTTTCTGCAGACATTCCCCAGCAAAACCTATGAAAAAAAAATAGCTGTGCGCACACTGCATTTTTTTCTCAAGAACATTCTTTCTGCAGAATTTCATGAGAAAAAGAATGAGCATGTCGCTTCTTTTCTGCAGGTAACTGCGTGTTTTGCCATAGATAATGGTAAAAAAATAATCGCAGGGATTAACCTGCGCAAAAAACACGGTAAAAACGCATGCGTTTTTCGGTGCGTTATTGGTGCATTTTTTTAACGCAAGTGCGCTAATCTTTCAGACTCTCAGGAAATTTCTTGAGAAAAATCGTTTTTCTAGTGCGCACAGGGCCTAATACTGTCATTTTAAAATAGCAGTAAGAAATAAGGGTATAGCGCCCCCCAGCGTAAAAAAAATTGTACAGAGTTTCAGCTACCTGGCTAGCTGAGACCCTTGAGATCAGGATCCAGGCCAGTTTTTCCGGTTCCCGGTCATGTGATCATTGTTATACACAGATTGGAGAGAAATGTGCCACATCACCTCATTGGCACATGTATTGTTGCCTGCCACAAGCATCCTCCTCCACTTGATTTCTCTCTCATCTTACATCATCATACTGTCAGATGGGAGAGAAATGGCCTCCAAAGGTGTCAACAAGTCCCACAAGGGTCACCCCAGGTCCACTAATAATAATAATAATAATAATAATATTGTCTTTATTTCTATAGTGCCAACATATTCCACAGCACTTTACAATTCAGGAGGGTCATATACAAACAAGTAACAGTTATAGAAAATGCAATAATTAGAGCAAAAAAGACAACTCTGCTTGTGAGAGCTTACAATCTACAATGACGTGAGGTGAGGGGACAAGATACAAGTGTTTATTTACAATGACAATCCAGCCATCTCAAAGAAATGGGGGATAGATAAAGGCTGCCTGAACCACTCAGCCAAAACTTTGAAATGCTTTCAGGTGCGGTGGAGTTTGACAGGGAGTTATGTTCTGAAAAGTCGTGGAGGGACTATGTGAATTGAATTCGATTAGGGAGTGTGATAGGCCACCCTAAAAGATGTGTTTTTAGGGAGCGTCTGAAGAGGAGTAAGTGGTTATTCGTCCTAGTTTCTTAGGGTAGAGCATTCCAGAGGATTGATGCAGCTCGGAAGAAGTCTTGGACAGTAGTGGGAGGTTTGGATGAGTGTGGATGTTGATAGAAAGTTCTTTGCGGAGCCTAGAGAACGGGTAGGGTGATAGATAGAAATGAGGTTAGAGATGTAGGGGGGTGCCGTAATGTGGAGAGCATTGTGGGTGAGAACAAGCAATTTGAATTGGATCCTGTGATATACGGGCAGCCAGTACAATGACTGGCACAGAGTGGAAACATTCGAGTAACGGATAGCCAGATAGGACACTTCCCCCGATACAAGAGTGCTGTCCCTTGCGGCCCTCCTTCTCTTCATTGCTGAAAATGGCATGCGCACTGTGCAGAGAGCTGGCTCTCACCCGGCACTCTGCGAGGAGTGTGCCTGCGGTGACTTCAGTGATGTTACAGCAGGTCACACTACCCCCATGTGACCAGGGGAGTGTGACCTTACCTGCAGTAACCTCACTGAGATGTCTGCAGTCACACTACTCAGCAGAGTGCCTGCACCTCCAGCATATGTGGGATGCGTTCTCTAAGCATGCCCCCTATATGCGGGAACACAGAGTCATCATGGGACCTCCTTATTGGATAACGGCGGACCTAAATTAGGGATTTTGCAGGGTAATAAATTGGTGAACGAGGGTATCTTGTTTTTATTTATTTACGAATTCTCTATTTTTATGTCTTGTAGGTTCACTTTTGTGGATGTTGTCGGACTCTGTGTAGTATGTTGGAATCCCTGGTTTGTTTTTTTCTTGGGATTTTTTTAATAATTTGGTGAAAGAGGAACGTGTTAGGGAGTGTCTTCTCAAAATATTTTTTTTCATCTCTATTTTTTTTCTGACTAGGTTACTAATGTCGGGTATGTGATAGATACCTCGACATTACTAACCGTTGGCCTTCATGCCAGCTGACATTACACAGCTGGCATCAACCCCATATATTACCCCGTTTGCCACCGCACGGGCAACGGGATGAGCTGGGATGAAGCGCCAGGATTGGCACATGTAATGGATACACCATTTTTGGGGTGGCTGCGACCTGCTATTTTTAGGCTAGGGGGTGCCCAATAACCATGGGCTTCCCCAATCTGAGAATTCCAGCCTGCAGCTTTACCTTGGCTTGGGATCCAATTTAGAGGGGACCCACGTTTTTTTTATTATTATTCTTCTTCTTCTTCTTATTATTATTATTATTATTATTATTATTATTATTATTTTTATTTATAAATAAATCATTTTAAAAAAATAATGTGGGGTGACCTATGTTTTGCATTACAAGCCAAGGAAAAGCTGCAAACTGCAGGCTGCAGTAGTCTGCTTTACCCTGGTTGGCTACCACATCATTTTTTTAAATTTTTTATTTTTTTTTTCTAAATACAAGGCTGAGCACCTTTTACTGCCACATGAAAGGCACTAAAGGGTGCCAGCTCAGAATATGTAGGGGGTGGAACATTATATACGGTATGTGTTTGACCTCTATCTATCCTAGCTTTTTAGGATGCGTGCCCACGATCAGGGTTTGAGTATTTTGGATGTAGCGTGTTTGCTGCATCCAAAATGCTGTATTGTACAGTACAAGCATAGTGGATGGGATTTTTAGAAATCCCATGCCTTCTTTTCTTCTTTTCTCCACGGTGTAAACTAACAAACAGTGCAGCTTCCTGAGCTGCAGCATGTCAATTTATGCTTTGTAGACGTGAGTGTTCTCTGGGTGGAGAACAGTGCTAAAGTGCTCTGCGGCCTGAACCCTGATGGTAAAGAAGCGAGCAGGAGAGGACCCACTGGACCACAAGGGAACCCTGGCTTACACTTTAGTGGGAGAGGCTTCACTAAGCACCCACTGCAAGGCAGATGCCAAGTGCCACTCACAGGGTGGTGAACGAGACTATGGCAGCTGACCCTGAGGGAAGGGATGGACACAGGGACAAACGGGCACAGTTTATAGTGCAGCTAGGACCACCGGGATGTCTGAGGCAGATGACACAGCCGAAGTGGATTGACACCACCACTAGTAAAGCTGGGACCACCGGGGTAGCTGAGGCAGATGGCACAGTCGAGGTGATGGACACTGTCACTCGTAAAACTGGGACCACCGGGGTAGCTGGGGCAGATAGCACGGCTGGGGTGAACAGACACAGTCACTAGTAAAGCTGAGACCACCAGGGTAGCTGAGGAAGATGGCACAGCTAGGAAGGACGGACACCAGGACACAGATGGGACAAGGAGACAGACAGGGACACTGTACACTGTAATGGGAAGCACAGAAGACAAGTAGACCTGACAACTAGATGGCTAAGCAACAAACCACTTAGTAACTAATCATGTTGATCAGACACCTCCCCTAGTGGGAGAGTGCCTTAAGTGCCCAGGGCCTTTCAGCGATAGGCTGAGAGGTATATCCAGGGAATGACATGCTGGCTGTTTAAGAAAAGGGCAGTGGTGCACAAGCACGCCCTAGAAGCACTCCCGGATGACCTAAGCGGCATGCACAGGCCTCGGGAGAGAGAAGCAGGAAACACCCACATGGAAGACCGTGGGGAATCCAAGCAGCGTGATGTGGGCCTGCCGCAGCAGTGAGTGAGTGTGCGTCCCTGCAAGGAAGAAGGCGAGTGGTGCAGGGACACCGGCGCTACATCTGTGAAGTACCTATAGGTTTAAAATGCTCATTATAACCCTGAATAAAATCCTTAAGGGTTCTAGTTTCCAAAATAATGTCACTTGTGGGGGTTTTCTGCTGTATAGTACCCTGCAAATATGATATGGTGCCAGCAATCTACTGTATTTCAGCCAAATTTGCTTTCCAAAATTCAAATGGTGCTCCTTCCGTTCCAAGCCCTCCCACTTCTCCAAATAAAGGTTTCTGACCACATGTGGGGTATCAGTGCGCACAGAAAAAAATGAGTAACACATTTTGTCATTCTATTCCTTGTAAAAATGAATAAATTGAAGTTAATGCAACATTTTTAGGTAAAATGTAAATTTATTTATTTCAACATTCCACTTTGCATTTATTGCTGTGACGCTCCTGAAGAGTTAACAAACTTCTTGGATGTGGTTTTGAGCACTTTCAGTGGTGCAATTTTTAGAATGGTGCCACTTTTTGGGTATTTTCTGACACATAGGCACCTCAAAGTCACTTCAATTGTGATGTGGTCCCTAAAAAAATGGATTTGTAAATTTTCTTGGAAACATGAGAAATCGCAGATGAACTTTGAATCTTTCTAACTTTCTAACAAAAAAAAAATTATGTTTTAAAAATGCTGATGTAAAGTAGACAAGTGGGTAATGTTATTTATTAACTATTTTATGTGACATAAACTCTCTGGTTTAAGGGAATAAAAATTCAAAGTATGGAAATTGCAAAACTTTCACCAACTTCCAATATTTTCACAGACGCAAGACAAACGCAAAAAATATAGTCCTAAATTCACCACTATCCTGAAGTTTAATAACCAAAAACAAACAACATCACATTCAATGCTAATTTTGGGAACTCTCTTTACAGCTTATTTAATTAGGATACAAAACACAACTTTGGGCCCCCCTTCACATGTACTTGTACGTGTTTCCAGTTCATGTAGCATCTGGTTCTTGGGTCTGTTCGTTTTTTTCACTTTATAACTATGGTAGTGATAAGCGAGCACTACCATACTCTGGTGCTCAGTACTTGTAACGAGCAGTTGATGCTTGGTTGGACTTGACTCGAGTATAATGAAAGTCAATAGAAAACTCAAGCATTTTTCTGGAAGATTTTCCAGAAAAATGCTCATATTCCCCATGGACTTCCATTATACTCAGTAAACAAGTCGCGCTCATCCAAGCATCAACTGCTCATTACGAGTACTAAGCACCCGAGCGTGGTGCTCACTCATCACTACTTATAACCTATCTTGATCCTGATTTCACATGGTAACACAGAGACATGTCCGTTTTTTTACAGCAGCTCGGATGTTAAGGGACAATACAAGTGTAGGAGTCTGTGAAAACAAATGCAGGAGATGGATTGCATCAGTATGCCATCTGTGTGCTGTGCAAAGTATAGGAAAAGCTTTGTAAATTAACTATTTCTTTATCAAACCTGAAAAACATGGATGGCACACTGACGAAAATACTGATAACACCAGTAGCATTTTTTATGTACGTGTTTTATACACGTGTATGAAGGGGGCCTTAAACTGTGAGACATGCCTTTCTTTTAACAACTACTGATATTACATGAAAAACTAAGGGACACAATAGTATATTCAAAGGGAACCTAGAGTCATGCTGCCTTGTTCACTGACAGCATGAACCAGACATTGGCTGCACAATTACAGGTATTTTTCATGCTTAAAAGCTGCAGCATTTTATAGTGACCATGCTTTGAAAAACCAGACAGGGACTATGTCCCAATCCATCATTGCTGTTTCTCCTGTTTTCTGGAGTAATTTGCTCTTCCTTAGTGGCTTTAATATTTCTGTCTTATTCTCTATATGTTTTGGGACACTTTTTAAGTTGTCTCTTTTTTGTCCTTTTTTATTTTTTTCTCAACAACTTTGCTTATTCAGATGTTTTAAACAGATTCATGTAATGCAACTTTAACAAAATGTCACATTTATTGGTGCGACTCACTCCAGGCCGCCTTGGAGTAAGATTTCTGGAGGAGTTTTCAAATTGGTGCTTTAGCCGGTTAAAGATAAAAATAAAGAGTATTTTTTAAATTTTATGCCAAATTCATGGACTACGTGTGCCATTTTGAAGAATTTAGCACACAAAACGTACTGGATACCACAAATCTAAAAAAGCAAAACGGGACTTCAATAAATCACAAATGATAAATTGGGCCCTATCTGTCTCTGCTGACTAGTCCACTGTAGCTGAATTCTCCATGCCCTACGACTCAGTTTAACTAACATGTCTCCACCTCTGTGTGTAGATTGGGAGTAATCTATCAGTTATGAGAAATGGGGCAGGGAGAAGACAGCTGGGAACTACATCTTTCTCTTGGGAGCACAAAACATTCTCTGGAGTTTCTCTCATTCATAAATTACTAGTTTATTTTACTTATAGCCTTCTTTATATATTTTTTTTATTATCATGTAAATGGTTACATATGGCCTTAACTTATGAGTAACATAAACATTTTATTTATGACCCATGCTAATCTTTTCAATAGAATCCACAAGGTGTATATTTTAATATTACTTATAAACAACTCCTACAGTCAAAATTTCCAAATTATTGACAATCAGGCCTGTGCCTATGATAGTGTGTTGTAGCAGGTCTGGTGAAAGGATCAACAAGACTAAAAATAATATAACAAGGAGCAGCTAAGTGCTCCTAGAACTAAAGATACAGGGGCACTTTTACTGTTGATTTTTTGTAAACTTGGGTTAGGGAGCTTATAGAATGAGGGATAGTGCAAGGGAGAAAATGGAAGAGTGACAATGTGGGGTGCTCAATATCGAGTGAGGTGACCATGGAGGACACAATATGGAAAAGGGCAAGGGCAGCATGGAGGGCTCAGTATGGAGAAGGTGCAGTATGGGTGCCACAGTATATAAAGCGGGTTGGAATAAGGGGATCACTATGGAGATTAGGACAGTATAGGTGGCTTAGTGTACAAAGAGGTTTCAGTATGGAGAATGGGTAGCATGAGGCAGACAGTGGAAGATCAGAATGGAGTGGGGGTAGTCTTTGGGGGACAATGTGAAGAGTGTGCCTTTGCCCAGTATGAAGAGGAAGCAATGTGGGTGGCATGGTTTGAAGAGGGGACTCAGTATGAAGAACAAGGAAGCATGAGGGCTCAGTATGGAGAGATAGCAGCATTGGAGGCACAGAATGGGGAGTAGGGGTAGCATGGGAGCTCACTCAGTATGGGAAGTAGGCCATCATGGGGGCTTAGTTTGGAGGCTGGGGCAGCTTAGGATAATGGCAGTGTAAAAAGGGTGCAGAATAAATAGAGGGGTCAGTATGGAAAATGGGCAGAATGAGGAGTTCAGCATGGAGAGGGAGCAGTATGGGGGGCTCAGTATGTATAGATGACCACATTGGAGCGCAGTATGAAGAGTGGGTCAACATAAGTGACTCAGTTTGCATAGAGGATTCTGTTTGGAGAATGGGTAGCATGGGGAGGACAGTGTGAAGAGGGAGTTCAAAAAGATGAATCTGTCAATTATTAGGTTCTTGGATCTAAGAATGAATTTACACTTGAAAGTCATGGTTATTAAATGATAATTGACAGGCTATATGAAGAATATCGGCAGTCATTTATTATCCTGGTTGATAGACCAACCAAGACTAAGGGGTACTTCTCACATAGCGAGATCGCTAGCAAGATCGCTGCTGAGTCACAGGTTTTGTGACGCACCAGTGACCTCATCAGCGATCTCGCTGTGTGTGACACTAACCAGCGACCTGGCTCCTGCTGTGAAATCGCTGATCGTTACACACTGCTCTGGTTCATTTTTTGCTCGTTGCTCTCCCGCTGTGAAGCACACATCGCTGAGTTTGACAGCGAGAGAGCAACAATCTGAATGTGCAGGGATCAGGGAGCCGGCTTCTGATAGCTGCGGATGCTGGTAACCAAGGTAAACATCGGGTAACTAAGCAAAGCGCTTTGCTTGGTTACCCGATATTTACCTTGGTTACTAGCGTACGCCGCTCTCAGGCTGCCAGTGCTGGCTCCCTGCTCCCTGCATGCGTAGCCAGAGTACACATTGGGTAAATAAGCAAAGCGGTTTGCTTATTAACCCGATGTGTACCCTGGCTATGAGTGCAGGGAGCCAGCGCTAAGCGGTGTGCGCTGGTAACCACAGTAAATATTGGGTAACCAAGCAAAGCATTTTGCTTAGTTACCCGATATTTACCTTAGTTACAAAGCGCAGCATCGCTTCCACGCATCGCTGATGGCTGGTCACTGGTCGCTGGTGAGATGTGCCTGATTGACAGCTCACCAGCGACCATGTAGCAACCCACCAGCAATCCTGACCAGGTCATATAGTGGTCGGAATCGCTGGTACGTTGTTTAGTGAGACGGTACCCTAACCAAACTCTCGTGCACATTGTTAACTTGATTGTTCTATGTGCATAGGATAGCATTGTTTTTAGCAGCACATGTTTACACAAGACAATCTGCTGTTGAGATCAATGATATGTAAACAAGCATGACATTCATTTCACCTAATGAACGAACATTTTCCCCATGCTACTGGTGATTGACAGCCTATTTAGTTTAGCCAATATTTGATTCTCAATTCGGCCAGCATAACTGTACACTGGAGAATAACTAAACTTTTAGGAGCTTTCTTCATACGTTTTAGACATTTTAATTTTGAGCAGATTGGTGGGGAGCCTTCTCCTTAGAACCTCAGTAATCACTGAAAATACTTTTTAAATGTGCACATATCCGTAGACAGGAGCACACACAGTGCAAAGTGAATGCAGTAGAAAGTCATAGTCTTCTGTTTCCCGAGCTGCACATTTTTTAGATGTCTTTGGTGTGGGTCTGGGTCCTGAGACATCTACTGATCACTCAAATCTGCTCAGAAATGAATGGCCCAAAACATATAAGATAGCACCCAAAAGTTAAGTTTCTCTTTGAATGTTTATTCATCTGCTTTCTTCTAATCTGTACTGTGGTTCCTTTGTGATGCACAGCTTGATGATGGTTGGTAATAACAAAAACTCTCATCCTCGCCTTACCATTAGTAAGGACATACTGAGAGTTGCAGGTTCAAACGATGCAATTCTATATGCCAGTGTCTGACCTGACATATCAATGATCACTGTGCTAAGCTTGGAGATCCTTTTATGTATTGATGGTGGTTCCAGTGCTAAATTTATGTACTAATGTGGTTCTGATTATGCATTTATGTACTTACTGTATGTTGGTTTTAGTGATGTATTCATGTACTGACGGTGGTTCGGGTGATGCATTCATGTACCGATGAGATTTCTGGTGATACATTCAGGTGCTGATGATGGTTCTGGTAATGCTTACAGGTACTGATGGTGATTCTGGTGATGCATTCATGTACTGATAATAGTTCTTGTGCTGCATTCACATACTGATGATGGTTCTAGTGATGTATACATGTCCAAATGGTAGTTCTGATCCTGTAATAATCTAGATGTAGTAATCTTTAGTTTATTAGACTTGATACTAAAGCAGTATAGGGTCAGTATGCCATCTGTTCCCCACATGGACAGCACAAATGCCTTGATTCAACACAGCAATGTTGGCAGAATTCTAGCATAAATTGCTTTAAAAAGTCATATGTGGGAAAAAACACAACGTCTGAATGAGGCCTTCATTTGAGTTATCAGTAGAAGGCATGACCACATAAACGGCCTAGAACAACATGAATGCCAAATAGGGCCCCGTTGACAATCTTTAAAGGGTTTTTCCCACTAACACAGCATAATTTAATCAATAAATCTTGAAATAAAAATAAGTTTCACAATTGGATGTGTCGCGGGCGGCGGGGCGCTGCGCTCTCTAACGCTCGGGTCCGGCGCTGCTGCTGCTGCTCGGTGGCTCGAGCGGTGGGCCGGAACCGGGGACTTGAGCGGTGCTCCTCGCCCGTGAGTGAAAAGGGGGTGGTTTGTTTGGGGATTTAGTCCGTGACGCCACCCACGGGTTGTGGTGAAGATGGGCACCACCGCTGCTGGTGACGGGGATCCCGGGAGCGATGGTAGGGAGCAGCTGGGTTGTTGTTTTCCCCCTCCGTGGGTAGGGGTTGGTGGTCCCGGGGCCCAGTGGTGTAACGGGGAGGCTGGATGGCTGGGGTGCAGGGTTGCAGGGACAGCGCGGCGCGGTGCCGGATGGCACGGGTGTACTCACTCAGCAAGAGATGCACAAAGTCTCCGGTAAACCAAACGGCTGGATGGATGGGTCCCGCAGCCGGCTGCAGTGTCTCTCCCCGGACAGGTGATGACGGCTGTCTTTCCCTGCACCTTTGTGTACTGTCTTGACTACGATGGGTCCCCAACGGTAGTCCGCTCCCCGGTGTATGGATACCGGAGGAGCCCGTTTGCCCGCAAGCGCTGGCCCTTGGATCTCTATCCTTTGGCGGTAGCTGTATACCCTCACGGTGCGGACGGTTGCCTTCTAACGGGTCTTTGGTTGTTAGGAAACCCCTGGGGTTCCTGTCACACTCGGATTTGACTGTTGACGGCGATTCCAAGCCTAGTCGGGGTCCGATGGCCCTGTGTTATGATCCGGAACCATGGAAGACCACCACAAATCATTGGCAAAAGGTGACAAGAGCATTGGCAACTAATCTGGCCGCTATCCCCTTATTAACCATCACAACTAGAAGTAGCCGAGGGGTGAAGTAACATCCTGTGCACCGTGAACCCAGCCGGAGAACTAACTATCCTAAAGGTAGGAAAGATGAATAACTCTCTGCCTCAGAAAATAGACAAGAATAGCAAGCCCCCCACATTAAAAGACTGCGGTGATATAGGAAAAACACAATATACAGATAGATGATAGGATTAGCAAAAGGTGAGGCCCCCGCTGATTAAAATAGGAAAGGACAGGAAAGGGACTGATGGTGGTCAGAGAAAAACCGTGCAAAATACCAACTTCCTGATAGTACAAAAAGGCCCTCAGATCGCACGATCTGAACTCCGTCCTATACCAGGTGCCCTTGTCATACCAATAAACAGAAAACAAGAATCATAACAAATTCAACAAGCCACAAACACATGGACTTAAAGGAGCTATACTCCACACAGAACTGCAGGGAGTTACCCAACAAACCACTGAGGGGGAAAATCCCTGCATGCAAATAAACTGAAAACAACCACAGCAAATGACAAACCCAGATAAGCAAAATAACCAGACAATAAATAAAGAGCAAGCACTTATCTGGGATAGATGTGGTGTAGAGCAGGATGAAGCAGGCTGGAGATACAAAGAACAACTGACATCCGGCAACAGCCTGCAATCAGACCAGGATTTAAATAAGCAGAGAGTTAGCAAAGGAAACACCCATTGCACAAGACACCTGGTCCAAGTCCAAACCATTCCTGGCCACCAGAGGGAGCCTCCCAGCAGCCAAAACATAACTAACATTCACAACAGTACCCCCTTCCTTGAGGAGGGGTCACCGAACCCTCACCCACGCCACCGGGTCACTCGGGATGAGCATGATGGAAGGCGCGAACCAACCTGTCCGCATAAATGTCAGAAGCCACAACCCAAGAGTTATCCTCCTGCCCATAACTCTTCCATTTCACAAGGTCCTCAAGCTGACGCCTACTGCGACGGGAATCCAGAATTTTTTCAACCTCATACTCCAGATCCCCTTGTACCAAAACAGGGTCAGGAGGCGCTGCTGCAGGAACTGCTGGCTCCACATGTTTCTTCAACAAGGACTTATGGAAGACATTGTGAATCTTAAATGACGCAGGCAGAGTCAAACGGAAAGATACAGGGTTAATAATCTCCGAAATCTTATAAGGTCCAATAACTCTGGGCTTAAATTTAGGAGATGGAACTCTCATAGCAATATTTTTAGAGGACAACCACACCATGTCCCCTACTTTAAACCGGGGACCAACAGTCCGACGCCGGTTGGCAAACTTTTCGGCAGTTTCTTTGGACTGAAACAATTTATCCACCACCTGTCCCCAAATCTGCTGCGTTCTGTTGACCACCGAATCCACTCCCGGACAGTCAGACGCCTCAAGCTGCCCTAAGAGGAACCTAGGGTGATACCCAAAATTGCAGAAAAAGGGGGACACCAATGTGGTAGAGCTAGCTCCATTGTTAAGGGCAAATTCAGCCAAAGGCAAAAACGAAACCCAGTCATCCTGATCCGCAGAAACAAACCACCATAAATAGGTCTCCAGGGTCTGATTAGCCCTTTTAGTCTGACCGTTGGTCTGAGGATGAAACGCCAAGGAGAAAGACAGCTGAACACCCAATTTGGAGCAAAAAATCCTCCAAAACCTGGATACAAACTGCACCCCTCTGTCAGAAACAATGTTTTCGGGAATACCATGCAAACGAACAACATGTTGGAAAAATAAAGGCACCAACTCTGATGAAGACGGCAACTTAGATAGGGGAACCAAGTGGACCATCTTGGAGAATCTGTCACAGATCACCCAAATCACAGTCATTTTCTGAGAGACGGGAAGCTCTGAAATAAAATCCATAGAGATGTGCGTCCAAGGTTTCTTAGGTACAGGCAAAGGCAATAATAGCCCACTAGAACGTGAACAACAGGGTTTGGACCTAGAACAAACTCCACACGACTGCACAAAACGACGGACATCTCGGGACAGGGAAGGCCACCAAAAAGAGCGTCTCACAGATCCTGAGTACCAAAAATGCCAGGATGACCTGCCAAAACAGAGCAATGAACCTCAGAGACAACTCGGTCTCTCCATTGGTCTGGGACAAACAGTTTCCCTGTAGGACATCTCTCAGGTTTATCCCCCTGAAATTCCGCCAGTGCCAACCACAGATCAGGCGAAATAGCCGAGAAAACTACACCATCATTCAGGATAGTAGACGGTTCGACAATCTCCAAAGAGTCAGCGCAGAAACTCCTGGAAAGGGCATTGGCCTTAACATTCTTGGTGCCCGGCAAAAAAGAGACCACAAAATTAAACCGGGTAAAAAACAAAGCCCACCTGGCCTGCCGAGGATTCAACCTCTTGGCCGATTCCAGATAGATGAGATTCTTGTGGTCCGTAAGCACCACAACTTGATGCTTAGCCCCTCCAACTAATGCCTCCACTCTTCAAATGCCCACTTCATAGCCAATAATTGCCGGTTCCCCACATCATAATTCCGTTCAGAAGGAACAAACGTCCGAGAGAAAAAGGCACAGGGCTTAAGTTTACCCGAAGTAGCGTCTCGTTGAGACAGAACAGCACCTGCTCCGATCTCTGAGGCATCGATCTCAACTTGAAATGGGTGAGACACATCAGGTTGCTGCAGAACTGGGGCAGAAGTGAATCGTCTTTTAAGCTCCTGGAAGGCCACAATTGCCTAAGGGGTCCAATGCTCAGCATCAGCTCCCTTCTTTGTCAAATCTGTCAGAGGTTTGACAATGGCAGAAAAATTGGCTATAAATTTACGGTAAAAATTAGCAAACCCCAAAAACCGCTGCAGGGATTTTAGAGAAGTCGGTTACACCCAGTCGTAAATAGCCTGAACCTTAACCGGGTCCATTTCGATAGCGGAGGGAGACAGGATAAAGCCCAAAAAGGAAATCCTTTGCACCCCAAAGAGGCACTTTGACCCCTTAACGTACAGTGTATTATCCTTAAGTATCTGAAAAACATCCCGTACTTGCCCAACATGAGAGTCCCAATCATCAGAAAAAATTAAGATGTCATCCAAATACACAATCAAAAATTTACCAATAAGGTCCCAAAAAATATCATTCATGAAGGCCTGGAAGACGGAGGGTGCATTAAAATGCCCCTCAAGAGTATTAAAAGCCGTCTTCCATTCATCACCCTCCTTAATACGGATGAGATTATACGCACCCTTGAGATCCAGTTTCGTAAACCATTTGGCACTCTTCACTCTAGAGAACATATCAGACATCAGAGGCAAAGGGTACTGATATTTGACTGTAATTTTATTAAGAAGACGGTAATCAATACAAGGCCTCAATGAACCATCTTTCTTAGCAACAAAGAAGAAGCCGGCACCCAAAGGAGAAAATGAGGGCCGAATGTGCCCCTTCTCCAATGATTCCCTGATGTATGACCGCATGGCATCATGTTCGGGCACAGACAAGTTGAAAATCCGCCCCTTGGGAAATTTAAAACCGGGCACCAACTCAATGGCACAGTCACAGTCCCGGTGTGGGGGCAGAGAATCAGATTCCTGGTCATTAAATACATCACAGAAATCAGACAAGAAGGCCGGAACAGCAACTGCCTGAGAAGACGTGGATGACACGGAAAGGTCCTGATGCACACCTTGACAACCCCAACTAGCTACCGACAAGGATCTCCAGTCAAGAACCGGATTATGGGTCTGCAACCATGGAAATCCCAGTACCAAGGTATCCTGTAAATTATGCAATACTAAAAATGTACAAGTTTCCTGATGCGCTGGTGCAACTCTCATAGGCACCTGGGTCCAAAATTGGGGTTTATGTTCTGCCAAAGGGGTAGCATCAATGCCCCTTAAAGGAATAGGAGTTTGCAAAGGAACCATGGGAAAACCACAATCCCTAGCAAACCCAAAATCCATCAAATTGAGCGCTGCCCCTGAGTCCACAAAGGCAAATGCAGAAAAGGAAGACAATGAGCAAATCAATGTGACAGACAAAAGAAACTTTGGTTGCAAAGAACCCACAGTAACAGAAGTAGCCAATCTCCTTTCACGTTTAGGGCAGACAGAGATGTTATGAGAAGCATCTCCACAATAGAAACAGTCTATTCTTTCGTCTGAACCCCTGCCGACTAGCATTAGAAAGGACCCTATCACACTCCATAGGCTCCAAAGGCTGTTCCACAGGCACAAAACCAGCAGGTATCTTCCTGCGCTCACGTAAACACCTATCAATCTGAATGGCCAAGGTCATAGAGGCATCAAGACCAGAAGGGACGGGAAATCCTACCATTACATCCTTCACAGAATCAGCAACACCCTTCCGAAAAAGAGCCGCAAGCGCATCATCATTCCATTTGGTAAGGACCGCCCACTTTCGAAATTTCTGACAAAACGTTTCTGCAGAATCCAAACCCTGAGTTAAGGACAACAAGAATTTTTCTGCTTGGTCCACAATATTGGGTTCGTCATATAATAAACCCAAGGCCTGAAAAAAGGAGTCCACATCACTGAGAATCGGATCATCAGACGCTAAAGAGAAGGCCCAGTCCTGAGGGTCACCACGCAGCAAGGAGATGACAATCTTAACCTGCTGTACGGGATTCCCTGAGGACTTAGGGTGCAGGTCAAAAAATAATTTACAATTATTTTTAAAGCTCAAAAATCTCGACCTATCTCCCGAAAAAAATTCAGGAACAGGAATCTTAGGCTCTGCAAGGGGAGTCTGAGCAAGATAAGACTCTATACGACGAACCTTAGCATCAAGATGAGCAACACGCTCATCTAATTCATCCATGCTAGACAAAAGAATCTTCCACAGAACCCAAAGAAGAAGAGGAAAAACACCAAAAAAAAAAAAAAAAATTTTCTCAGCAGCTTCTTTTTTTTTCCCTTCTTAAGAGTACCCTTTAAATTTGTTGGCCGGATGTACTGTTATGATCTGGAACCATGGAAGACCACCACAAATCATTGGCAAAAGGTGACAAGAGCATTGGCAACTAATCTGGCCGCCATCCCCTTACTAACCATCACAACTAGAAGTAGCCGAGGGGTGAACTAACATCCTGTGCACCGCGAACCCAGCCGGAGAACTAACTATCCTAAAGGTAGGAAAGATGAATAACTCTCTGCCTCAGAAAATAGACAAGAATAGCAAGCCCCCCACATTAAAAGACTGCGGTGATATAGGAAAAACACAATACACAGATAGATGACAGGATTAGCAAAAGGTGAGGCCCCCGCTGACTAAAATAGGAAAGGACAGGAAAGGGACTGATGGTGGCCAGAGAAAAACCGTGCAAAATACCAACTTCCTGATAGTACAAAAAGGCCCTCAGATTGCACGAGCTGAACTCCGTCCTATACCAGGTGCCCTTGTCATACCAATGAACAGAAAACAAGAATCATAACAAATTCAACAAGCCACAATCACATGGACTCAAAGGAGCTATACTCCACACAGAAATGCAGGGAGTTAACCAACAAACCACTGAGGGGGAAAATCCCTGCATGCAAATAAACTGAAAACAACCACAGCACATGACAAACCCAGATAAGCAAAAGAACCAGACAATAAATAAAGAGCAAGCACTTATCTGGGATAGATGTGGTGTAGAGCAGGATGAAGCAGGCTGGAGATACAAAGAACAACTGACATCCGGCAATAGCCTGCAATCAGACCAGGATTTAAATAAGCAGAGAGTTAGCAAAGGAAACACCCATTGCACAACACACCTGGCCCAAGTCCAAACCATTCCTGGCCACCAGAGGGAGCCTCCCAGCAGCCAAAACATAGCTAACATTCACAACAGCCCTGCCTGTGTGTGCTGGCTTCACTTCGCTCCTCAGTCGGTACCGGCGGGTCACCGCCCAACCCCGGTCCTACGGTTCCGCGTCGATCCACTACTCCTGCAGACGGCCACCACCGTCTGCCAACCTTGTTGTCAGTGTCTGGGCCACAAACTCAGACACTCTCCACTTTACTCCTCTCACTTCAACCTCCAGAACAAATCTGTCACTTTTCCCACCTCCAGGCCTGTGAACTCCTCGGTGGGTGGGGCCAACCGCTTGGCTCCGCCCCACCTGGTGTGGACATCAGATACTGGAGGGAGGCAACAAGGATTTTGTGTTTGGCTAATGTTGCTGTCTAGTGGGGGTGGGGGTGTGTGTGTGTTACCTGTGACGACCTGGCTAGTCCAGGGTGCCACAGATGTGTTTTAAAAAAATGTTCCAATGCTGAAATAATCTTATAAATGTGTCCCTGCTATGTACTATGTAATGGCCATGTCTGACCGTACAGGAACTTGGTCTGATCATACCACAGCTCCTGGGCAGGGGAGGAAGTAAACAAGTATACAAACATTACAGCATGGAATCTCAAATAATTATTTAAGGTAAAACATTTAAAAAAAAACAGGCAGGGAAATGTTTTACCTCACAAAAAGAATCAGCTATTATCCCGTGCCGTGCTGTAATGTCTTTATTCTCTTTCGAGTCCTCCCCTATCCAGGAGATATGGTATGATCAGACAATGTCTGTAGTACAGTCAGACAGTGCCATTACACAGTACATAGCAGGGACACCTATAAAACAATATCTCAGCACAGGAACATTTTTTAAATACATCCAGTTGTGAAACGTATTATTGTCCCAAGATATATTGATTAAAATTAACTTTAAAATTATTTTTGTCCATGTGAAAACCCTTTTAATAAACTAGACATAATAATCACAGGATAATATATACAGTGGTGTGAAAAAGTGTTTGTCCCTTCCTGATTTCATTTACTTTTGCATGTTTGCCACACTTAAACTTTTCAAATCACCCAAAAAATTGAAATATTAGACAAAGATGACACAAGTAAACACAAGACGCAGTTTTTAAACGAAGGTCTTTTTTAAGGGAAAAATAAATCCAAACCTACAGGGCCCTGTGTGAAAAAGTGATTTCCCCCTAAACCTAATGGTTGGGTCACTTTTAGAAATAACAACTCCAAACAAGCATTTGTAATAACTGGCAACGAATCATTTTACAACGCTCTTGAGGAATTATGACCCACTCGTTGCAGAATTATTGTAATTCAGTCATATTGGAGGGTTTCCGAGCATGAACCGTCTTTTTAAGGTCATGCTATAGCATCTCAATTTGATTAAGGTCAACATTTTGACTAGGCCACTCAAAATTAAGGCCACTCAAAATTCTTAATTTTGTTTTTCTTAACTCATTCAGAGGTGGACTTGCTGGTGTGTTTTTGATCATTGTCCTGCTGCATAACCCAAGTGTGCTTCAGCTTGAGGTCACAAACAGATGGCTGGACATTCTCCTTCAGGATATTTTGGTAGACAGCAGAATTCATGGTTCAATTTACCAAAGCAAGTCTTCCAGGTTCTGAAGCAGTTCATACCATTTTTGCCCAGCCTCTTTCTTATGGTGCAGTCATGAACACTGACCTTAGCTGAGGCAAGTCAGGCTAGCAGATTTTTGGATGTTGCTCTGGGGTCTTTTGTGATCCCATTGAGGAGTCGTCGCTGTGTTCTTGGAGTAATATTGGTCGACCGACCACTCCTGGGAAGGTTCACCACTGTTCCATGTTTTCGCCATTTGTGGATATTAGCTCTTAATGTGGTTTCCCTTTAGTTCCAAAGCTTTAGAAATGGCTTTATAACCTTTTCCAGACTGATAGATCTCAATTACTTTGTTTCCCATCTGTTCCTGAAGTTCTTTGGATTGTGGCATGATGTCTAGCTTTAGAGGATCTTTTGGTCAATTTCACTTTGTAAGACAGGTCCTATTTAAGTGATTTCTTGATTGAGAATGGGCATGGCAGTAATCAGGCCTGGGTGTGGCTAAGGAAATTGAACTCACTTCCCGAAGATGTGATAAACCACAGTTAATTTATGTTATAAGGAGGGGGACAATCTTTGTTTCACACAGGGCCCTGTAGGTTTGGATTTATTTTTCCAATAATAATAATAATAATAATAATAATGACCTTCATTTATAAAATTCATTTTCTGTTTACTTGTGTTATCTTAGTTTAATATTTAAATTTGTTTGGTGATCTGAAATATTTAAGTGTGACAAACATGCAAAAGAATAAGAAATCAGGGAAATCAGGGAGGGGGAAAACACTTTTTCACACCACTGTATGTCCTTCAGTAATATTGGATATACTGCTACTTATCTTTGTCTACTTACTACTGTATATTTTCATGTAGCAGATGTACTCTTATGCTGACAGAATTAGGAAGATCAGTACTGTACCATTTTGTAAAATACAGGACCAAATCACCATTTGTAATCTTAGGAATATTGGTCTGATAAAAGAAAAATTTCATCACAGAATTGTCCATTTCTTTTTACTGATAACTGAAATGAGACACATTTTCCCTGGACAAAAGTATGCATGCTAAGGAGATTGAAATATACATTAGAATTGACAAAAACAGTTTTTTTATAGTAAGTATTTATCCATCCCTGTACCTTGTTTGATTGTAATTAGTATCTCTGCATAGAGAGTGTCTTAGTTTTTAGAGAGTTGCATTTGATGTTGGCTGAAGAGTCTATACTGCTGTAGAATTGATAATGCAAAAAAGTTGTCAATTACAAGAAAAACAACTGATATACAATCAAAACTAGGTTAACTTTATAAATAAGTAAAAACAAAGATGTTCTTAAACATTCCAAATAGCTGAACATATGTACGAGTTGTGTTTCAACTTATTTATTTCTTTAGTAGTTGTTCTTTAACTTGATCTTCATTTTTTTTCTTATATTGGGGCCATAGTACCAGTTACTAATTTTCCATGCAGTTATGATCTCAAGTTACAATGTTTTTGACTTACAACAGTTATCCTGGAGCCAATTAATATTGTCACTTGAGAGATCAATGTATTAACATGTAGAACTATTGATTCTAACCAAACACATGTACAATTGACAGGTATTGTCAATCCATAAAGAAAAAGGATTAATGGAGCTCACCATGTCTGTAATAAGATGAAATGCACTATAATCTTTAACCCTAGAACGCATGACGTTAAAAATATACATATTAACGTATTGGGGGCCTTTTAGTCCCCCATGCATATAATGTAGAAAAACACACTTAAATAACTTTCACAAGTTTATTTCAAAATTGCTCAATAAAATATGAATAGTGGACAAAATATTAACTATAATTTTTCACAGAAAACACCAAAAAATCTTTTTTTTCCTCAAATTTCACGCAAAGACATGAAAACACACAAAAACGCATAAAAATCTATTGCAAACTAGCTGCAGCTACATTTTTATTTTAACTTTCTTTTCTATTATAGTAGTCTTCCAAACAATTCTGACATGTTATTTTTTCAGAAGTGTGTTCTTTGCAAACAGTTTCCTTACAAGTGGAACAATATCGCTCAGTTTTCCTCTCTATGTTTCTTGGACACATGAAACAACGCTTTCGTTTTCTTTCTCCTGGCTGTGGAATAATCTGAAACTGTACGCCACACCGTTTCATTGCTTCTTTAGTTTGCTTTGGCAAGCATTTCAAGTCGCTTCGCTCTATCATGTGAGGCATTACAAGTTCATGATAAAGGTCCTTCAAGAATATGTACACTCAATTATTCCATGAACCTAATATATAAAAATATATTTTATTGATTAAAAACTATACACATACAATAAAAAAGACAGACATAGACCAGACAAATGAGGGAAAGGCACAAGTAAATGTAAAGGATGGCCAAGGGAGCCAATATCTCAATACTGTTACACTAACAAATCATCAGTTCTTGTATATATAATGTTTACATACATTGCAAAGTCAGAACTAGACAAATAATGAAGTATAACAAACCCTAAAATGGGTATGATATGTACAGTTCAAGGGGATTGAGGTACAAAGTCATAACTGGCAGCATGTACATGTCAGCATTTAATATGTAGAATATTATTCTCATGATTAATATAGAGATTCACTAGACCCATGATAACAAAAATTGAATTATTAAATAGATCTCTGTGTCTAGAACCACATAGAATACATAAACATCATGTGTGAATCATGAGATAGTAGCAATAAGCACCCATTGGTGCAAACTACAAAAAATGGCATGCATCAATCATTAAAACATATATAGAGAACACTCCCTCAGATGATGTATAGCGTTATTGGAATCCAATTGTATCGCCAAATAGGTATAATCTTAAAGGATCTCTATAAGAAATCAAGGAACCGCACTAAAATAAAAGTGCAGAGCCAAAATGCCATACATAATATACTAGAAATCGGCTACCAGCAGCAATTGGACCAGTATAGTAGTATCAATACCAGAGCTCAACCATGGCCAAAAAGTTAATAGCCCACCCTCACCAAACACTCCAACGACCGTTTCGCCACCGCTTCGTCAGGGAGTGAGGTGGGGAGGCTCGTGGATGTCTTAAATACCTGTATGGCAGCTGTGTCTAATGAAAATGCAGGGGACACCATGATTATCGGGCGGCGCGGTTCGCGCATGCGCAGAGCCACAGCTCCGTGCCCGGAAGTCCGCCCACGTCCACCAAGGGCGACGCAGTCGCCGTTGATGACGCAAGCAAGACACCCACACACGGACCGCGGCCCGCGCATGCGCACCACGCCGCACAGTGTCCACCGCCGCCATGTTGGTAAAGGTATAATAGACATATCGTAACAAGACATAAATCAAGAGAAGGGAGAATGAGAGTACAATATATAAGACATTATTTATTCTCAGTATGTCTATCACACACCGATCCCCCTACTCAAATGATTGGTAATATGAGGTGACCATTAAAAGCACATAGATTATAATCGTGCATAGTAAATATTATAGATGGACTCTTGTATAGACACACATTATTAATCATGTCAAATATCAGCATTCATCCCAGATACCAGGGATAAATAATGTCCACACATGAATCCATGACCATATGTATAATGATAAATATATAAACCCAAATTTGTTGGGCATAAAACAGATCAAAACTATCAAGTCACATACATGATGCCGAAATCACTTTTTTGGTCATCTCAAAAGACCAAATATTAGTCAAAAACCCACAAGCCCCACCAACCTACAAGCAGAGAACTCTATGGAAGGTGGAATCAAAGAGGAATGAAACCTATAAAAATAAAATACAACAACGAAAAAATGGTGAAGGAGACGAGACAAAGAGAGACCAAACCTTCTCCAAAGTATGTATATGGATGGAAAGAGCAATATCATAAAAAGCTTGAGAAACCCCACTGGTCATTAAGACCCCTTGGTTTCATGCACTTCAGAAGTGTAATCCACCTACATTCCAACTGACTGAGTTTTTTGGAAAAATCTCCTCTCCTGTTACCTGGATAGATCCGATCTATCCCACTGAACCTCAATAAATGTGACTGTCCTGGGTGGAAATCCCTAAAGTGTCGAGCAAGGGGTTTAAGTTTTGCAATCGCAAAAACCTGGTCTGCTGGAACTTTCTCTGCTGCCCTTATATCTCTAATGTGTTCCTGTATACGAACACGAAGTTCTCTTGTAGTCATACCTACATATTGTAGGTTGCATGGACATTTGGCCACATAAATGACCATTGATGTTCTACAATTAATAAAATGCAAGATTTTATATTCTCGTTCGTTGTTTGAGTCTGAAAATATACTGGTCCTAGAGATATAATAGCAAGCAGTACAGCTCCCACAGGGCCAGCAACCCCATTTAGGGCCTTTAGACCCAAATAAGAAATTGGATGAGGGGGGTGCATGATGGCTATGTACCAACAAATCCCTAAGGGTTTTACCCCGTTTGGCAACAAAATAGGGTTTCTCTGTAACAAAATCAGTTAGCGATGGATCTTCTCTAAGAATAGGCCATGACTTAGTTATCGCGCTAGTGAGTTCTCGCCACCTAGATTGATAATTAGAAATGAAACGAGTAATGTCCTTCGATTCTTTGTGCTTCTTAGAATATAACAACGAATGTCTTCCAATATTTTTTGAGACTTGATAAGCGTTGTTAATGTTATCCATCCGGTAACCACATTGTGAGAATCTCTTTCTAAGCTCTTCTGCTTGGAATTCGAAGTCTTCATCCCTATCACAGATCCGTCTAGCGCGAATAAATTGTCCCTTAGGGATAGCTCGAATAACATGAGAGGGATGGGCAGATCGTGCGTGCAAAAGAGAATTTACACTAGTGTCCTTACGGAACACGGTGGTATGGAGATGACCCTCCGCGTCGGCTGTAATATGTAGGTCTAAAAAATCGATGGCTGTTTGACTGACGTGATGTGATAGCTTGATGTTCCAAGAATTCGTATTTAGATGGAAAAGAAATTGGTCCAGGAGAGATCTCGTACCCTGCCAAATAAATAGCACGTCATCAATATAACGAATCCATAATACAACCGACGCACAAAAATCATCATTTTTTTGGATGAATTCTCTTTCCCATAATCCCAGAAAGAGATTGGCGTAGCATGGGGCGCAAGCCGCCCCCATTGCCACGCCCCTCTTCTGTAGGTAAAATCTATCTTTAAACACAAAATAATTGTGTGATAAAACAAAATTCATCAACGATAAGAGAAATTCCACCATTTTAGAATCCAAATCTCGGCCACAGAGAAAGAATTCCAAAGCTGACAAACCTAAGTTGTGACTAATACATGTATATAAAGATTCTACATCACAAGTGACTAGAAACATGTCAGGGGTCATGTGTATCCCCTCCAATCTTTGGAGAACTTCCGTGGAATCACGTACATACGAAGGCAATTCCATTACGATTGGTTTGAGGAAATGATCTAACAGTCTAGAAATGGGTTCCAAAAGACCCCCATTTCCAGACACAATTGGTCTACCCGGGGGGTTGTGCAGATCTTTATGCACTTTAAGCAGAAGGTATAATGTTGGTACTGAGGGACTCTTGATCTTTAAACCCTCCCATGTTTTTTTGGGCAGAATACCATCTTCATATGCCTCATCTAATATCCTCCCCAGCTCTGTTTGAAATATCAGGGTCGGGTCCTTTTGTAATTTTTGATAACATAGGGGATCTCCCAACTGCCTAAACACTTCCTTCTCGTATAGTTCATCTGGCCACACCACGATATTACCCCCCTTATCTGCTGGCTTGAAGGTGACCCCCTTCATCTTCCTGAGTTCCCCCAGGGCTTGTCTCTGCTCCTTGGTTAGATTATCATATGGCCTATGACCAGGGATTTTGAAAATCTCTCCCACAACCATCTTTACAAAAACCTCAATAGAGGCACTCATGGAGAGAGGTGGAAAAAAATTGCTTTTTTTTTTTAAACATTCCGGGAATTTACCTGGCTGTGTCTCCAGTCTGTTTTTTTATTGTATGTGTATAGTTTTTAATCAATAAAATATATTTTTATATATTAGGTTCATGGAATAATTGAGTGTATAGTATTTGGTTGTATTCCTGAACTTGACCTTGGCAAAGGTACACCTGGGATGAATATACTCCTGATTATAGGTTTTCTTCAAGAATATGTGTCTCCTGTCCTTCCTCTGTGCATGAAATTCCGGATGAGTTTCTGTATAAATAATTAATGAATTTAGGGCTGCTGCATCAAGCATATATGAAAATAGTACTACAGGCTATCGTTTTGTTTGCCTCTAACACGAATATTCTTCCACCATCTCATCCATTTTATCTACACCTCCTGTTGTTGCATTGTAATGCAGGATGATTTCTGGTTTCAATTTTTGGTTATTGCTGTCAACACTGCAATCGTGATGCATGGTACTGAGTAAAATTACAGATTTCTCCTTCTTCGCCTTGTAAGATACCAAAGTTGCTTTGTTATTGAATCCAAAGACACTGTCATAAAGTGCTCGCTGACGATTGTGTTTGAGTGCTGCTGGAATTTCTCGTCTGTTTTGCTTTATAGGACCAACAAGTGTAATAGCTTTTGCAAGCAGAAAATTGCCTAGTTCAACATTGGTGAAATAATTGTCCATGGTGATGTTTCTACCTGAATTGAATATTGGAACACCAAGAGTTTTGACTATTTCAGACCCCAGATCCTTCTGTACTGGTGCACCAACCTCTTTGCCACAGTAGATTACGCCATTTATGCCATAATAATTTGCAGAATCACACATCCAGAAGATTTTTATTCCGTACTTGGCTGGCTTGCTGGGCATGTATTGTATGAATTTGCAGCGTCCTCTGAACGGTACAAGTTGCTCATCTACAGTAACATTAGTACTAGGTTTGTAAAGTTTTGTGCAATTTTTGATAAATATGTTCCAGATATAACTGATAGGGGCTAATTTGTCTGTTTCAAACCTCGCTGCACGAGTTCACTTATCAAACCGAATGATTCTTCTAATTTCCTCATATCTGCCCACTGACATTGTCGCCTTATAGTGTGGATCAGAAAGTGGGTCCAGAAATAATTCTCGTATTGGGACATCATACGATTTTTGACACCCTGCCAGCAGTAAAAGTCCAATATATGCATAAAGTTCCTCTTTTGAGATATTTTTCCAGGACTTATTTTTTGCAGAAGCGATACATCTTCCTTCTAGGTTTGAACATAATAGGACCTCTTCTGCAATATTGTCAGAAAAAATAAGTACAGAATACATCTTTAGGGGTAAAGTAACTGGGACTTCCCACAGCTCCTTGAGCCTGTCTTACAATATTGTGTATTGGAGTACGTCCGACTAATGTAGGATTACTATCCCAAAAAACATTCGTTTTGGATGTTCTACTTATCACTTCTTGAGGATCCACTAGATTCACTTCATCATCAGAAGAATCACTGGATGAGGATGTTTGATTAGCTGGTGGCAGATATTCTTCATCAGACAAAGATAGTTCACTTTCATCATCGCTTTGAAACATAATTGCTTCAATCTCTTGGTCAGTCAGACACTTGGAGGAAGACTGTGCCATTGCTGACTAGATGTTAGCAAACTAAAAGAAAAAACAATGAACACAATCAGAGTTGTCACTTCTTTGCTTGTGTGTGACACACTGTAAGTGTAATGTCCCCCCTTCTTCCTCTCACCCTCAGCAGCTCTTACCTTTTATACTTTTAGGTGGTGTACAATTCTCTGGATTTTTGGGGCTCACAAGCTCTAGCCTTTGCAAGCTTCTTAGAAACAGAAACTGAAAATGAATCAGATTTCCTCTCAACAGCTTATCTTATCACAGGTCCTTCAGCTATTAGCTCACAGTGTATACTGTCCTCAGTACTCTATACACAGCTCATTACTAAAAGGCCCTCAATTCGTACAGATGTAGTTTTCACCAAACAAGCATTGTTACACCATAATGCCTATGAAACAAATTATATGAACAACTGGATATTATCAACAACGACATACTTGAGGAATACCTGGAGTTTCAAAATTCTAACTAAAGTAATTTTGCAGATAATAGCCAAAATGTAAGCATGGGGGCCTAAAAGGCCCCCAATATGCATTCTAGGGTTAAAGGAGGGTTTCTGAATCCAGCTTGTTAAGCACGGTAAAAATATTGAAGAAAAAAAGGAGGCACATAATTCCAATAAATCCTATAATTTGTATTTAGAAATCCATAAAAACAGGAGGAACCACACAGCAGCTATACACCTGATGCATTTCTGGAGCCACAAACTCCCTTCAAGGTAAAGGTTAAAGTAGGGCCATCACTTGTATGCCCTTATATACAGCATTCTAGAATGCTGCATATATGTGCCAAGGCTGATCTGCATAACATAAAAAAGACCTTTCAATATACTCTCCTATGGGGCAGTATGGTCCGATGGACATCGCTGGTCTTGATCTGGCGCCATTCTCCTTCCCTGCTTTGTGTGGATGACTGTCCCACGTCATCCACACAGTGTCTTCAATTGTGCCCCTGTAAGTACGCACTTTTCTTTGTCCTGCAATGGCAGAGCAAAGTATTGAAGCTTGCTTGCATGCATGCTCTGTAACCTTTCCCCACACATGTGCATTACAGTACTTTGCTCTGCTCTCAGCAGGGCAGAGAGAAGTGTGTGTGCGCAGGAGCATAATAGAAGACACTGTGTGCATGACGTAGGACGGGCCATCCACATGAATCGGACAAGGAGTACGGCACCGGATCAAGACCAGCGACATCTATCAGACCAAACCACCCCATACGTGAGTGTATTAAAAGCTTTTGAGTATAATAAAAGGTTTTTTATATATTATGCAAATCAGCTTGAGGACATATGTACAGCATTCTAGAATAATGTATATGTAAGTGATTACTGGTGGTGGCCATACTTTATATGTTGAAAACGTAGTGACAGGTTCACTTAAATCATATGATTTTACATTTATTTTATTTATTTTCATCTGAATTTTATTGGATGAACATGCCGGCTTTTTTTCTTTAATATTGTCCAACTATTCTATTCTTTTTGATAGAAGACATGCACAATACCTGCAGTACAGGTGACCTGACAGGTTTGTGTGGATGTAATGTTATCAGTGCCGATGATGCTGATGTGAGGGGGTGGCCATCACCACCTAACACTTTAAGTTTGTGTGACTTTTCAGCACAAGATTGGTCTTCATACAAGTATGGACATTATAGAAGGACATAGGACATTATAGAAGGCATATTCCCTCATATTCCCTTATATAGTAGATGTCATTAAATGCTGTAACGTATTACTAAATCCACTTCTATTTGTAACTAGCTGGTTGTTAAAGATAGCATAATTACTGGCTGGTTGCTTGTTGTCCCAGACCCAATAATATTGCTACTTCAGTGACCAATGTGTGAACATTTAGAATCAGTGAGTCTAACTAAACTCGTACACAATCGGCAGGTATCTTACAAGCACCCTAGTCGTTATTATAGGACACATGCATGGTATGTGCCGATTGTTCACATGTCCCAATAGGTTTGTGTAGATGCGATGTAATCAGTGTCGCTCACCCCCCATTGTGTATACGTTAATCACCAGACAATACTGTGACTTACTGGCACAAAATTGGTCTTATACATATTTGAATATATTTAAGGTAGCAATTGTTTATATATTTAATACATTTTCTTTTCTTTCTATGACAGGTACATGGGGGCTGTTGGTTCCTCTTCTGCTTCATCTCGAGTAATGTGCAATAATGTACCTGGTTTGGTAACTCGTCAAAGGCAACTGTGTCAGCGGTATCCTGAAATCATGCATGTTATTGGACTAGGGGTGGGTGAATGGACATCAGAGTGTCAGCATCAGTTCCGACATCATCGCTGGAATTGCATATCACATGAACGAGATCAAAGCTTATTTGGAAAATTAATTTTACGCAGTAAGTTGGGTTTTTTTTTTTTATTTCTAGAAAACTGATGTCACTATGTGTTCAAAAATACTGTTGAATTGGCATTGTTTGGTACATTTTTCATTTATAAAAGGTATAAAGGTGAGCCTGAAAAAATACATGTAAAATACAGTTTTGCAATTGTTTCTGCTTGGGAAAAATGTATTAAATATGCACCAAATACCCATAAAAAGGGATAAATCGCACAAAAACACAATACATTGGGGGCTTTAGGGACATCAGCAATTACTTAATGTGCATTATATGGAATCGGTGGCTGATACCATCACAGAGGCATAATTGTGGAGTGGTTCACATTCTCACTCATTGTTCATTGTCTCTTTGTGTACATGTCTTCTTTTCCTTTTTTTTTCATATAGCTTAAATTAAAAAGGTTGTAACTACCACTATAGTAATCTGCAAGGTACACTGCTCGAATGTTGAGCATATCAATGTCATGTACACTGTCTAATTCTTTGAACAAGTTATTGCTTCCCTTTCTGTTATGTTTAAAAGTTTAATAAAAAAAAAAAAAAAGATGTTTAAAAAAAAAAACACAATACAAAACATAAATAAATAGAGTAGATTGCTATTGTGCATTTTTGGTGTACATACAGTACCTGCAGAAAGAAAAACAGAGGTAACATGTTCTCAGTTTAAGATCAGAATTTGCAGAAATTTAATTTTTTCTTCAAAATTAGCAGTGACTTGTGGTAAAATACCAGCGGATAGTATTTGCAAGACTTAAGAGACACATTGTAACAGAGGAGGACTACAGACCAAAGGGGAACAGCGGTATGCACAAGGACGGGAGCCACAGGTCAGGTCGGGTCCAGCGGAAGACAGAGGTCAGATCGGGTCAGGGAGAAGATGGAGGTCAGATCAGGTCAGGGAGGAAACTGAGGTCAGGATGCGACAGGACAGAACACAGGTCACTAACGAGAACGTAATGCAGTTGAGCCGGAAATATCACTGGCGAAGCATAGGAGGTGCAGCGGCCACTAGATCAGAGCGAGGCAGTAAGGAATAACCCCTCACTACCTGAAACCCTGAGAAGGAATAAGAGCAATTACTCAACAATACTGAGTCAGCCATGGGTCATGACAGGACCCCCTTCTCAAGGGGGGCCACCAGATCCCCAGGTTTCCCATGAAACCTTCTGTGTAAGGCTCAAACAAGTTGGTCAGCGTGAACCGACCATGCCGAAGCCCAAGATCAATCCTCTGGGCCATAACACCTCCAATGTAGCAAGTACTGAAGTGAGTTATAGATCCTACAAGAATCGACAATATGCTCAACCTCAAATTCGGCCTGACTATCCACCAAAATGGGAGGAGGAAGAGATGGAGAGTCCGAAACAGCCGGAATAAAGGGCTTGAGCAAAGTGGAACACATTGGGGAGCCGTAAAGACTGCGGTAATCATAAACGAAAAACCACTGGATTGACCACTTCGATGATCTCATACGGAGTGATAAACTTGGGACCTAGCTTAGCGGACGAAATGGGGTCTGAGATCTCTGGGTTGGACCCAATTTACAATAGCCTACACCTTCCCAGGATTAATTTTAAACCCGACCCCAGACAGAATGAAACTCAGGAAGGCGATATCCTGATCCAAAAATGTACATTTTTCAGGCTTGACAAACAAGAACCGTTCTCTCAACCTGCTAAATACCGAACGCACATGATCAATATGGGCGTTTTTATCAGATGAGCACTTGAGGATATCATCCAATAGATGACAACAAAGCGCCCAATATAATCAAAGAAAATATCGTTTATAAAATTCTGTCAACCCAAAGGCCATAACCAAATTTTCAAAAAGAGCCTCGGAGGTGAGGAATGCCATCTTCCACTCATCCCCCTTACGGATCCGTATGAGGTTATAAGCTCCCCTGAGATAGAGTTTGGAAAACCATTTAGCCCCAGACAATTGAATATAGAGATGAGTGGAAGGGGGTAGGTATTCCTTACCATAATTTTATTAAATTCACGGAAATCAAGGCATGGGCGCAGGCTACCATTTTTTTTCTTAACGAAGGAAAAACAGCAGTAACAGCTGAGACAGAAGGACAAATATGTCCCTTACACAAACTTTCCGTGATGTAGTTTTTCATAGAGGCACGTTCCGGACCAGAAAGATTTACAGCTGGGCTTTGAGCAATTTAGCACCCGGAATGAGATTGATGGCACAATCATAGGAATAATGTGGTGGCAAAACCTTAGCTTCTTATTCCAAAAACATGTTTCCAGAATCTTTCAGGTACTCCGAAATACCCTCCATATTAGTGGAGAAAACTTAACAGTTTTAAGACAGCCATTATAACAGTTAGGACCCCATTTTACAATGTCACGAGAACCCCAATCAATCACAGGATTGTGTACTTGTAACCAAGGAAAACCCAAACCCAGCCCCGCAGGGAGGTTATCCATAATATAGCAGTTAATACGTTCAACATGCAGAGATCTCACTCTGAGAGTGAACTCCTCAGAAACAAATTTAACAACATTCTGAGATAACGGCATCTTATCAATGGCGATAATATCAACCGGAGTCTCAAGCCTAACTGTCCCTAACTTAATTTCAGCGACCAAACCAGAGTCAACAAAGTTCATAGAAGATCCACAAACGCAGAGGATGGAACACAGCAATTCTTGAATTGTGTTCCACATTCAAAAGATGTTTACGCTAGGAGGAAAAAACGGTACCTGAAAGTCTGAGTGACCTCCACGATTATCACCCAGACTTAGGTGTTTCCCGACGGCTTGTTGGCAGGAGGGCAAGCTGGACAGTCCTTCCTCCAATGTCCCGGACATTCACAATAGAAGTACAACTTTAACTCCCACCGTTGTCTCCTCTCCTTTTCCCTGTCACTGGTAACACAACCTTCATAGGCTCCGCAAGAGGAACAACCTCGGTCCTGGCTGGGCAAAAAGCAGTCTCTTGCTGGGTCACTCCTCTTTCATGCAGTCTCCGGTCCATCCGCATGGCCTGGGCCATGGCCTCCTCCAAATAACTGGGGGAAAGATGAAAGGCCAGAATGTCCTTGAGGTGGTCAGACAAACTCCTCCTAAATTGGCACCGCAGAGCAGAGTCATTCCAATGTACCTCCGTAGACCATCGTCTAAATTCGGAGCTGTACCATTCAGCAGAGCGTTTACCCTGAGAGAGACCCATGATCGTGTCCTCCGCTACCGTGACCCGGTTTGGTTCATCATAAATAAATCCCAGAGCCTCAAAAAAATCTATGAACAGAATTGCGTTCAGGGGCTGTCGGGGGTAACGAAAAGACCCAAGTCTGAGGTCCCTCTCTAAGCAAAGAGATAATAATCCCCACCCGCTGACTCTCATCCCCAGAGGATTGGGGTCTGAGAGAAAAAAATAACTTGCAACTCTCTTTAAATGTGCAAAATATATCTTTCTTTCCAGAAAACTTGTCTGGGAGCAACACCATGGGTTCAGGATTACCCATCACTACATCCGTGTGGTCAGATGTTCTAACAACAGGTTGGGCCTGAGCACCCTGAAAGGATCTCACTGCAGAAGAAAGCTCCCCCTGGAGCTGATTATGGGAGGAAGCCAGAGTTCGATGCTCTACGGCTAAATCCTGAATCATCTGGGTGAGGTTAGCCATCTGATCTCCCAAAGTAAGTAATGGGTCCATAGAAAAATATTTTTAAGGCCAGTGATAATGTCATGCTGTACTATGGGAAACACTGAAGCAAACAGGGAGTGTTGCTTCAGGTAGTAGTTAGCAGACCAACCACTAGGGGGTGATAGGGTAGTAAACAAGCCAGCACTAATGTAACGTTGCCCCGAAGGGAACCACTGCAGCTCACATAAATGAACAGTAAGCTGGAAAGTCGCTAGAGGGCAGTAGCGTAGTCAGCAAGCCGTGTCTGCAACAGGAGGTCTCCTCAATGGTACAAGAGAAGGCAAAGCGTGGTCAGGTGATAGCCAAAAGGTCAGGAACTTGGAAGTCACTAAAACAGGCGTGGGAAGGACAGGGATGAGGACAGGAATGGGGACAGAGGTTGGGCAAAAGGCAAATGGACGGACAAACAGAGGAGAACTAGAAACCAGAGGGGAATAGAAGTAGAGACAAGGACAAGACGGAAGCCACAGGTCAGGTCAGGTCCAGCGGGAGACAGAGGTCAGATCGGGTCAGGGGGAAGACGGAGGTCAGGTCAGGTCAGGGAGGAAACGAAGGTCAGATCAGGTCAAGGAGGAAACTGAGGTCAGGATGGGACAGGATAGAACACAGGTCACTATTAGGAACGTAACGCAGCTGAGCCGGAAATATGACTAGCGAAGCACAGGAGGTGCAGTGCCAGGATATAGTGGCCAGTAGATCAGAGCAAGGCAGCAAGGATTAACCCCTCACGACCTGGAACCCTGAGAAGAAATACCAGCAATGAGTATGGGTTATGACATCTGCATTGGGAAAAGCCGGCAGTACCAGACTAGTTTGCTCTTTCCCTATGATCCCCAGCTGGATCTTCAGAGCAATATTTTCTAGGAAAATCGTGTAGCCAGGCTTTGATTAATTCTACCCTATGTGAGGTAGCATGAATCGCATGACAGATAGCCTTTAAGGTAATACCTTCTAGTATTTTCTATACTTACATACTTTGGTTAAACCTCCTTCCTATATCTTGACATAATAGCAAGCTAAGGGCCTCAGGTACTATACTATTACATCAAGGTGATTGCCTTGAGTAATACCTCTGTGGCTATGTGTTTGATAATGGGAAGAGAGCTGTAATACATAGCTGCACTACTACTGGGATTGTGCTGCTCGAATCAATTCACTTTTAACATCTAGTGTTCACTGGAGCTAAAACAGGTTATACTAAGAAGAAAAGGTAAATCCAGCAACCACAGAGAATACCACATAAAAAAATGATATATACAGTTAGGTCCAGAAATATTTGGACAGTGACACAATTTTCGCGAGTTGGGCTCTGCATGCCACCACATTGGATTTGAAATTAAACCTCTACAACAGAATTCAAGTGCAGATTGTAACGTTTAATTTGAAGGTTTGAACAAAAATATCTGATAGAAATTGTAGGAATTGTACACATTTCTTTACAAACACTCCACATTTTAGGAGGTCAAAAGTAATTGGACAAATAAACCAAACCCAAACAAAATATTTTTATTTTCAATATTTTGTTGCGAATCCTTTGGAGGCAATCACTGCCTTAAGTCTGGAACCCATGGACATCACCAAACGCTGGGTTTCCTCTTTCTTAATGCTTTGCCAGGCCTTTACAGCCGCAGCCTTCAGGTCTTGCTTGTTTGTGGGTCTTTCCGTCTTAAGTCTGGATTTGAGCAAGTGAAATGCATGCGCAATTGGGTTAAGATCTGGTGATTGACTTGGCCATTGCAGAATGTTCCACTTTTTTGCACTCATGAACTCCTGGGTAGCTTTGGCTGTATGCTTGGGGTCATTGTCCATCTGTACTATGAAGCGCCGTCCGATCAACTTTGCGGCATTTGGCTGAATCTGGGCTGAAAGTATATCCCGGTACACTTCAGAATTCATCCGGCTACTCTTGTCTGCTGTTATGTCATCAATAAAATATGTCATCAATAAACACAAGTGACCCAGTGCCATTGAAAGCCATGCATGCCCATGCCATCACGTTGCCTCCACCATGTTTTACAGAGGATGTGGTGTGCCTTGGATCATGTGCCGTTCCCTTTCTTCTCCAAACTTTTTTCTTCCCATCATTCTGGTACAGGTTGATCTTTGTCTCATCTGTCCATAGAATACTTTTCCAGAACTGAGCTGGCTTCATGAGTTGTTTTTCAGCAAATTTAACTCTGGCCTGTCTATTTTTGGAATTGATGAATGGTTTGCATCTAGATGTGAACCCTTTGTATCTACTTTCATGGAGTCTTCTCTTTACTGTTGACTTAGAGACAGATACACCTACTTCACTGAGAGTGTTCTGGACTTCAGTTGATGTTGTGAACGGGTTCTTCTTCACCAAAGAAAGTATGCGGCGATCATCCACCACTGTTGTCATCCATGGACGCCCAGGCCTTTTTGAGTTCCCAAGCTCACCAGTCAATTCCTTTTTTCTCAGAATGTACCCGACTGTTGATTTTGCTACTCCAAGCATGTCTGCTATCTCTCTGATGGATTTTTTCTTTTTTTTCAGCCTCAGGATGTTCTGCTTCACCTCAATTGAGAGTTCCTTAGACCGCATGTTGTCTGGTCACAGCAACAGCTTCCAAATGCAAAACCACACACCTGTAATCAACCCCAGACCTTTTAACTACTTCATTGATTACAGGTTAATGAGGGAGACGCCTTCAGAGTTAATTGCAGCCCTTAGAGCCCCTTGTCCAATTACTTTTGGTCCCTTGAAAAAGAGGAGGCTATGCATTACAGAGCTATGATTCCTAAACCCTTTCTCCAATTTGGATGTGAAAACTCTCATATTGCAGCTGGCAGTGTGCACTTTCAGCCCATATTATATATATAATTGTATTTCATGTTTTTGTAAACAGCTAAAATAACAAAACTTGTGTCACTGTCCAAATATTTCTGGACCTAACTGTACCTACGGTATATTCTTTTCTTTTTTTTTTTTTTTTTTTTTTAAATTATTTTTTTTCCATTATTATTTCTGATTCACAAAATAAAAATCGGTGTCATGTGTGTGATATGATGCCCATGAATAGGACTATATTTTGTGAGTCCGAAACACGTCAGCGTCATAATGGGTGTTTGTACTGTTTTTGTGTTTAATATAGTAGTTTAAATGGATTAATACATTTTGTTTTTTAAAAAAAAATAAAAATCATGCAGTATTCCTGTGGTTGCTAGTTTTTCTTTGTGCTTTTTTCTTGTTGCTAAAAAGAATAGTTGATAAACTTTAGATCGTGGGGGGTCTGACATTCAGCACCCTCTTTGATCAGCTCTTTTCAGCCCTAGAGGATGCTGAATGTTATAAGAGAACAGAGTCGAGCATCACAGATCGGTTCCATGTGTGATTATCAATATCGTAAGCCTGGACAAGCATTTTTTGACCTCTGTAATTACTGTCAAAACATATTTGAATCTTTTTGCAATATTATTTACACCCAAATTTATATATACAGTTTATATTTATTTGTTCTCAGTGGGCATGGTCCAAGCCTGATAATGTTGTTAGCTTTATTTGTTAACAGAAAGGATTTTCTAAAATTCCACTATTTCACTTAACACATCATTTTTCTTGGTATATTTGTGCTTTGTGCTTTGCTCTTATATTTACTTCATTCGATATTTATTACAGTTTTGGGTAAAAAGTCAAATTGGATAGTTGGATAGTGTTTAGATACAATGGTTTCAACATTTATGCCTGCAAAATGATTTCTATTATTTTCTCCACCCAGTTGTGTTCTGGTCTCACTTTGCATTTTCCTAAGTACTTTTAGAGTTGAGACACTCAAATCCTTGAAAAACATGTTCTTGTTCATAATAGTGTTTCTTTTCAAAGTTTCACATGTCACTAAGAGTCTACAGAAAAATCATGGGGTCCCATGCCCTACTTAGAGTCTGAAAAACGTATTTTTTTTTACTTTAATGTTTAGAGTACATTTATAATGGATCTTTATAGAAGGAGCCCTGCTACTTTGACAATATGTTTGCTCTTCAGTGGGTAACAGATTTGTGGAAAGGTGTAAATGCTGTTGATAAATCTGTCTCAGGCTAAAAATGTCAGGTCCTTTTCCAGTACTTTCATGTTTAATCTCTTTTTATTAAATTGTCAAAACAATAACAAGTGTGACCATACATACAATACATAAGAAAGCATAGACAGCAATGACAATACATCTTTGAAAATGTGAGTGACCAATCAGATAAACGCCGACAATTGGAAACAAAATCAGAAATCTCTACATACAGTAGGTCAGAGGAATGAGTCAATTGTCAATGCATGCAAAATTTGCAGAGGTAAGCAAGATAAGATGAGGAAAGAAAGAATGTAAATGAGGAGATGGAAAGAAAGAAGTGGGAAGGAAGGGGAGCATGGGGAAAAAAAAAGCGGAAAGTAGGGGGAGGGAGGGGGAGCACTCAATAGGGTGCCATCTTTGTAAAGAGATACAATTCCCATCACACAGATAAAATACCTCTCTCTCTCTCCGAACCTTTGACCACCCCTCAGGAAGACACATACAGATGGAGAGGCCTAGGAGGGAGGGCCCATGTGAAGGGGAGCGAGGTTCCTTCAGAAAGTAGGAAATAGGTATCTAAATGTAGGAGAGTCTATGAACAGAACACAAGGACTCCATAATTGTAAGAATTTGTCTGTTGAACCATTCATTTCAAGAGTCAGGTCTTCCATCTTGTGAATGCTGGTCATCTCCCCAAATCACTCCTCAAGGGTCAGGGACTGTGGTGTCCTCCAATGCCTAGGGATTACGGTATGTGCCACCATCAGAGAAAATCTTAATAATCCCTTCTTTTGAGATTTAACTGACCCCGGGAGAATAGATAAAAGAGCCACCTGTGGCATGTTAGATGTGTTGTACCCACTTACTTTGTCGTAAATAGAGAAGGCAGAGTGCCAAAATTATTTTATATCGTCCCAGCTCCACCAAATACACGGCATGGTGCCACACTCCACTCCACAGCGCCAACACCAGTCAGAGATGGAGGGGAACAACGCACAAGGGTATTGGTACTAGTGAGTTAATATCTTATAGTTTTTTTTCCTGTGCTGCACAGGCCATAGAAAATGTATATGTAAATAAAAATGCCCTACCCAACTGATAGAAGCAGACAGGAGTAAAGAATAGTCAGCAGGAAACGTTTTTCTGCTGTGGAAAAAATTCATTGGTTTTCATTATAGTCCTCAGGGAATCCTGAAAATAATTAGCCCTTTCCGCCATACAAAATGGTATTGTCTGGAAGACCTGGGAGGGACGTTGAGGGTTTTGGGACCATCATTAGACACTTAGCATGTACCATATGGAGATGGTAGTCGACACCATAGCAAGAACATAATTGTGGAAGGGTTCACACTCACATTCTTATTCTTTGTTTGTGATACTACCTTTTATTTTTTCTTCCTTTGCAAGGTTTACAGTTGCATTGACGAACAAATCAATCTCGTGTATGCTGATGTTTACTATTTGACCATGGAATTGACTGTTTAATTTTTTTGTTATGTTTAAAAATTTTAATAAAAAAGATGTTTTAAAAAAAAAAATGACCTACCCCACTCAGCCTTCAAGATTTCAGTCTCCAGCTCCTCCCTCCACCACTTCATAAATGTAATATTAGTGTTTTCAATATGTTGGATCAAGAGGGTATAGATGAGGGAGATAGCATGTGCCAGCAGCAGCTCCAATAAAAATATGCTCAAATCGAGTAGCAACAGAAGAGAAAATCCTTTCCCTGCCATCCCAGGAAAGGAAGGAATGGTTTTGGAAGTATTTGAATCAGGGGAGGGGCCTATCCCTATCAGGGTCAACCAGTTCACAATAAAGGGGTAAGCTTTTGCCCCCAATTATATGAAAAAATGTGCATCCTCACTCGAAAATCCTGCCCAAAACTCGATCGGTGTTCAAACCTGGAGGGAAGTCTGAGTTAGAGAAGAAGAGTGAAAGGGGTCCAGGGCCCCAAAAGAGAGAGTCCCTACTGACATTAGCATCCCATAACCTCAGAGGCAGTTTTTAATAGGTGATCATGGGGGGTGAATAAGCCTCTATTTTTTGGGTCAATACAAGGAAGGTTATGCCATAGGATGGCTGAGGACTCCTTCTCCATTCCCACCCATTGTTTGGAGGACCTACCGTGTTGCCAGTCCAGGAGTCTGATCACAACAGCAGCTTTGATGGGCAGTTTAAAATTAGGTAGGCCTGCCTCTCCTGAGCACTTGTGCCTGGATAGCATATTAACACCTATTCGGGGCCTACCCACTCCTCAGACAAATTTACCAGCAGCCAATTGTTATCTGGCAAAAAAGGAGGGCGGGGGAATTAACAGGATGGTCTGGAATAAGTAAAAGAAGTGAGGGAGGATGTCCATTTTGAGTACGTTAATACGACAAAACCATGAAAGATTACGCTTGTCGTATTTATTTAGGTCTTTTAACATCCTCTCTAGAAGGGAAGTATAATTGAGTGGAAATATTTTGGAGCAGTCTGTTGGTATCTTAATCCCCAAGTAATTGAGAGCAGAACTCTGCCACTTAAAGCAGAAATAGTTTGTTAAATGAGCAACCTCTTTACTGGCCAACATGATATTTAAGGCCTCCGATTTGGAGTAACTAACTTTAAGCTTACTAAGGTGGCTGAAAGTCTCGAATTTTTTTAACCAGAGAGGAAAAAGAGACAAGTGGCTGACAAACACAAGTAGGTCATCAGCATAAAGGGCAATTTTGCTTTGTCCGTTTCCTGTGGCTACTGCTAAATGCTCCATTATTAGAGCATATAAGAGGGGGGACAGCCCTGACACGTTCCGTTATGTATATCTATCGGCAAGAACAGCATCCCATTGATTTTGATTCTGGCCGAGGGACCCCTATATAATGAAGACATTTTTCCTATGAATTTGGAGCCCAGCCCTATTTGGCGAAATGATGCCAACATGAAGCTCCAGCCAACTCAGTCAAAGACCTTCTCAGCGTCAACTGAGAGAAAACACATAGGGAGCGCCTTGGCCCTCTTCTACGGCCAGTAGGAGGAACATTTTATTTGTGTTGTCCCTAGAATCCCATGCCATGGTAGGGTCTTTCTCTGGTTTTGGTATGATACTAAAAGTGCCTCAAGAGATTGGGTCATAAAGGGGAAACAGACACGGATCTGTTGATCTGGGACCCAGGGCCCTATGTTCTCTGTCAAGTTCGATCTCATTGTCAGGGGGGGACCCCCAGAATTTTGTTAAACGTACAATGAAGATGACTGAGAGAGCTCTGGAGTCGACCAACCCAGGCAGGCCTCTAATCCTGAGTGTGTTGCACCCTCTGTGCTGGTGAGAGTGGAAATTTAGGGTTTTCTTGTGTGAGAGTTTCTCTGACTCCGGGAACAGGATCCAATTGGTGTTTGTCTGGACCTGCATGTCAACCTTGTAACATCAGAGCACAATTCAGAAAGTTAGTTGTGGAAAGCATTTTCGAGTCTGGCCATGTAGGCCTCCATATCTTCTCTGTAGGAAATCGCATTAATGCGGGAGCAGAGCTCTTCCAATTCAGTCAGGACCCCCGAACCGTGAAAAACAAGAGCTGCAGGGTTTCTAGGAAAGGCTATCAGCTGTGAAAACCCCCTCGCGTGCGCGTCCTCGTCACCAGAGCCCCCAACCACAGATAGGCTGCTTGCCTGTGGTGGATCCAGTGAGAAAAGTATATATATATATATATATATATATATATATATATATATATATATATATATATATATATATATAAAGCTGAATGTGTGTGTGTATGTGTGTGTGTATGTCCGGGATTGGCATCTGCACCGTCGCAGCTACAGCCACAAAATTTTGCACACTCACACGTCTGGACCCCGAGCGCGTCATCGGCTATGTTTTGAGGGGAAATTTTAACCCCGCGCTTTACAGTTATTCACCAAAAAACCTGCTTCCATTAAAGCGAATGGAGCGGGGAGCCACAGTGCAGCCAGAACTTCACAAGAATGCACAGCCACGCCCTTATATGGAATGTCACAATGCAGCCAGGGAAAGAGACACAGACAGGGTAAGAAACAGACATAGACAGGGTAAGAGACAGACACAAAGAGACAGACTGACAGGGAAAGAGACAGACACAGACAAAGAGACAGAGACAGACACAGGGAAACAGACAGACAGGGAAAGAAAGGGAAAGAGACAGACAGGGAAAGAGAGGGAAAGAGACAGACAGGGAAAGAGACAGACAGGGAAAGTGACAGATAGATAGACAGACAGGGAAAGAGATAGATAGACAGACAGGGAAAGAGATTGAGACAGACGGAGAAAGAGACAGAGACAGTCAGAGACAGACAGGGAAAGAGACAGACAGACAAAGAGATAGAGAGAGAGACAGAGAGATATATACAGAGGGGGAGACAGACAGAGAATGGGAGAGAAACAGAGAGACAGTAGGCAGAAAACTAGCCAGGTCTTTCACCGGGAAGGAACAACCACAGGAAGGGCAGTTTCCAGTCAAGGAGACCACCTATGCCAAACATGGTATCCATCCACAGCTAGATAGCTACTAGGCATTGCTCCCACTAGCCAGTTTCATACTCCACACTGATGAGGGGCAAATACCCCAAAACAGCTGTCTGTGGATGGATACCATGTTTGGCATAGGTGGTCTCCTTGACTGGAAACTGCCCTTCCTGTGGTTGTTCCTTCCCGGTGAAAGACCTATATATATATTTATATGTATGTGACTTCTGTTTAACATATTGGCGGACACACTTGTGTCTTTACTTTATGAGAGTTTTTTTTATATTGATGTTAAACATGTGGTTACATGCATTACCACTTATATATATATATAATTTTATTTTATTTTTTTTTGGTCCGATAATAATTATATTATTTAATCATTAACACTGTTAAGGGGGTTTGGCTCTACCCTTTTTTGTGGGGGGGTTCGTTTTCTGAGACATCCTTTGTATATAATTTTTGTTTTAATCTGTTCTCAATGAAGATTTAATATTTTTATGCAGTTGCTATTTATATATATTTATATATACATATATATACATATATATACATATATATACATATATATATATATATATATATATATATATATATATATATATTGTGATGTTGCACTTTGCAACCTGGGGGTACTCACTCAGCATGCGTGCTTCAGGTAGACATGGGAGGTATTTCCTTCATCTCAGGCTGCTTTATTCAACGTGCATAAAGCCGATTGCCAATACTGCATATAACATGCCATTACAAGCAGGAGACAGGCATGTTCTCAAACACCAGGTCTCCAGGGTCAGTCCAGCGATAAAATTCCCAACATAGCCTTCTCAGACAGCAGGTTTCCACACCTCCACCCACAGACAAACCCGGCTACTTCCTCCACCACAGGAAATCCAGAGCAGGGCCATGGGTGTGTCCAGAGGTCTGACTTTTACCCCTGGGACCACACCCCGAGGTGGAGATATGGTGAACAGCCGTCCCACCCATCTCTTTAGCTGGCCATAACAAACCCGGCCCAGGTAACCCACATTAACCCTCTCAGCACAGTACCAGTGATCATATCACATATCATCCCCCTCTGCCCAAAGCCGGGGGGTTTTGGCACCTTGATACAGCGGACAAGAGCACCCGCTCTATCCGCCCCGGACTACAGCCCGTGACTTACCATCCGTCACAGTCACCAGACACCAGACACTTCCCAGCGAACTCCCTCAGACGCCCCCTGGGCGAACCCATCTCTCCAAGGCTGCCGCCCACGGTCGGTATAGGAGGGAGACTCTCCCTTAGTTGGTACTACCGTCCTGTCAGTCCCTGAGCTAACCTGACCACTAGAGGGGTCACTGTCGAGGGGCCTCCGCATGTTCTGTGCACAGATCTCTCGTGGGCTCTTCTTCCCGGGTATCTTCGTTTGTGTCTCAGATAGTGCACTCTCTTGTCAGCGTCTTTGGCTAATGATGCAGTACTCCTTTCATTCAGTCCTCTGGATTGTGTCTCACAGGACGGAGACCCTTCAGAGTCTGTGCTATAGCTGTATGAATACCCGGGTCCTCTATGACCCTGGCTCATTTTACCATCGGACTTGCTTTTGCCCTCTGAGGCAACACGTTCATTGAGCGGGCCACCTTTCTCTTCTGGGCCATAGCCCATATATGGTCGCCATCCCACACCAACTTGGCGGAGTTGATTCGCAATTCTCCGTCTTTCTAGATTCAATTGTTTTAAGTCTTCCAAGTATCCCAGGCGGTATTCTAGGAGGACTCGTATATCTTCAACACACTCCGTTGTTCCCGCAATGGCACAGGGAACCATACCGACTTCACAGGGTATCCTGGCTTCATTATGGATATCAATTCTTACTCTCGTCACATCGGTCTTATCAACCATCTCCTGCATGGCTCTTCCATGTCGTCCAATAAGCCTCATGACCATCTCTCTGGGCACTTGAATGATCTCTTCCACAAACTCCAACAACCGTCGAGCTGTCTTCACCGCTTCTGCAGTTTTCCCATAGATACGAAATGTTCCACTGTCTTTTTCTAAGTGCACAGCTGTAACACCTGGAACCTTCCTGGCTTGCCTAATATGCTTTCTTAGCGCTCTCAATGCCAGCCCAATTAATGTTGTCTTCACAACCACCACTTTTTGAAACCCTGCGGTCAGCTGCGCCAAGCGTCTGGTGTCTTCATCCTTCTTGGCAGTGATGAGCCATTTCGTACGAAGACACCGTAGGTGCATGTCACTCAGGATGGCCACTCGCTTCTTTGCGACGTCACTAAAAGAGCACACCACCAACCGATTAGTCTCTGCGGCAAAGTACACTTTACAGGCTCCTACTGCCTTCAGAAATCTCTCATGCACCTTCTCACTGGCACAGGCTTCTCTTAAGTCTTCCGGCACATCTATCAGGTACTTGAAGACTGGTCTGCTTCCTTTACTTTCAAGGACACTAGACTGTTCCTGAGGTCTCTTGCCTCCTTCCATATTCTTCACCAAAGGCTTCACCTTTTGAGTTACACACTCCTCGGGTTCAGCCCCAGCCTCAGAGCCTTTGGGTTTCAGGCTCTTAGCTGAGTCAATCTTCTCGTCTGCGGTCTTGGTCTTACCCACTGAGTCAGTCAGGCTCTCAGCTTCTGATGAGACCTCACGTCTAGACTTCACCTCTTTCTCAGAGGCTCTTTCCACTTTTACAGCACCAGCTGTGTCTTGGGACTTCACTGCATTCCCTCCAACTTCCTCTTGGGTCTCTGCAGTGTCACCCTCTGCCTTCTCTTGGGAGTTTATAGCATCGCCTTCTACCAGGGTGTCACGCCCTTTAGCACAGTACTCTGTTCTTCTTAGAACCTTGGCACCATTTTCAACATTCATCACTTCAACACTGGGTAGCTTACCGGTCTGCGCACCAGGACCTTTGTGGATTTGTACTCCACCAACACTGTCCAGGATTCCTTCTCCTATATTACTCTGTAGGATGCCATTTACGACAGCGCTTTCATCCGACAGACCACCAGCTTCATGCTTGAAAATTATAGGAGACACCGCCATTACTACTTTGGTCGGTTCCTTCCCTGCAATTTCACCCTGCTGATTTCTGTCGTGACAATGTGTCTGTTCAGTCTTTGATTCCTCTTTCTTTTGCAGGATTTCACTGTCTGACTCTACCGTAGCAGTTGCTACTGGCAACGTGTTTTCATTACTCAGGTATTTCGCTTTCTCTGCACCCTCAGGCGGCATACACTGTGCCACCTCTCGGCGCTTATTACGTCTTCGGCGTCGGGAGGAAGTTTTACCCTTCTCACCCTTCTGTACCTCACTGTACTCGTTTGTCACCTTTCTTGAGTCAGTGTCTTTACTGGAGTCATCGTCACTCCCCCTGGTGTCCTGGACTAATACGTACCCACTTAACGAGGTGTCTGCCCCCCTGTCTGGAGCTCTCCCATTTTTAACGGTCACACTATCATTTGTTACTTTAAAGGCCATGTCACTAAGTTGGGCATGTCCCCCATTATCTTTGGTCACCCCTAACTTAGGACTGTCCTTACATGGAGGTACCTCCTCCTCAGTGTACCTCAATGTCCCACCGGGAACCTGTATAACCTCATGCGGAAAAGAGGCTTCCGTAGGCGGGGGCCGACTCATTCCTGTGCAATTGGTCCCGGCCTGAAAGAACTCAAAGTCCCGTCCTATGATAATCGGATATAGCAGATCTGGAACTACACCCACATTAGGGCGTCCCAACCGTTTGGCCGTCTGAATCATCACCCTGGCCAGAGGATATGCTTTAGTGGTCCCATGCACACAACTTCCTTCTATTGTCCTACCCACCATAAAATGGAGATCGGGCATGGGTCTCACTAAGGTCAACCGGCTCCCCGGGTCTAACAGACCAGACACACTTAGCCCATTCAAGTCCACGGAGCACTTCTGTGGCCTCATACCGGATGGATAGCCTATACCGCAGGTAGGACATATGTAAGGTGAACCCCATTGCCCCTTGCTATAGTCCACCTGTTCGGATTTTGAATGCTCCACCCTCTTATGGGTCACCACCGCTTTCTGGGGCCTCTCCCCGTGTTGGGTAACCACCCCCTTCCGGGACTCCGCCCCCTTTTGGATAACCCCTTCTTTGTGGGACTCCGCCCCTTTTGGGCAACCACCTCTTTGTGGGACTCTGCCCCCTTTTGGGGTTTCTGTGGTTTCCATGCAATGTCTTTATCCCCCAGTTCACCCCGTTCCCCATTATCTTCCTGGACACCCAGTGTCCATACCGGCCCCCGAAGGGAACGCTCAAACTGGTCCATTGGTGCCACATAGCTGCGCACTGACAGCTCCTGCTGTCCCCGCACCAGGAACTGGTACAGCTCCTCCACAACATCCGCATGAATCATTCCCTCTTTTTGGCTTTCAGCCCCCACTGCTGACCCTGGACCTCCTGGCACATGCTGTTGGTGCTGCTGGCTCTGCAGCAGGTGTTTCAGGAGCCCCTCCATGCTGCAACGAAAAGAGGAGCAGGAGGGGCGCTCCAATAGGTAATACCTGGTGGTCAAAGACGGGGGGTTAGAATACCACTGACCTTTCCGGGTTGTACCGCCCGTACAACCAGGATCTCCAGCCTGTGGTGTATCACTGCTCACCCAGCAGGGCCCCGCAATTCTGGGTCGCTGGTCTCTCGCCACTGCAGCACAGAACCCTGCCGACCTGCCGATTCACCGCCAGCTGCTTGAGTGCGCCGTCCCTGTTCGTGGACCCACCGATCCACAGCAGCGAATAACCACCACGTGCTCCTGGGAACGCTGCCCGCATTCTCCACCATATGTGATGTTGCACCTTGCAACCTGGGGGGTACTCACTCAGCATGCGTGCTTCAGGTAGACACGGGAGGCATTTCCTTCATCTCAGGCTGCTTTATTCAACGTGCATAAAGCCGATTGCCAATACTGCCTATAACATGGCATTGCAAGCAGGAGACAGGCATGTTCTCAAACACCAGGTATCCAGGGTCAGTTCAGCGATAAAAGTCCCAACATAGCCTTCTCAGACAGCAGGTTTCCACACCTCCACCCACAGACAAACCCGGCTTCTTCCTCCACCACAGGAAATCCAGAGCAGGGCCATGGGTGTGTCCAGAGGTCTGACTTTTACCCCTGGGACCACACCCCGAGGTGGAGATATGGTGAACAACCGTCCCACCCATCTCTTTAGCTGGCCATAACAAACCGGCCCAGGTAACCCACATTAACCCTCTCAGCACAGTACCAGTGATCATATCACATTATATATATATATATATATATATATATACTGTATATATAAAATATACATATATAATTGTTGTTGGTGTCTATATGCAATGTGGTTTGTTTTCCCACTTTCATGGTTGTGATCAGTGGCGTAATTAGAGTTTGATGGGCCACGGTGCAAAGTTCAGACCTTGGCCCCCCTCCACATACACCGGCACTTGGGGTACGAGATAATGACACTGACACTCGGGGTACTGGATAATGATGCTAACACTTGGCTCTTACATACAGCACCCAGATTTCCCATGATCTGAAATCCCTCTATCAGCACCCAGCTTTCCTATGTTCTGATATCCATCTTGTCCTCGGCATCCAGCTTCCCCATGCTCTGCTATACATCTTTCCCTCAGCACCCAGCTTTCCCATATCAGAGCATGGGAATGCTGGGTGCTGAGAGAAGATGTATAGCAGAGCATGGGAAAGCTGGGTGCTGAGGAAAAGAGCCTTTTTCCCCTCAGCACAAAACGTTCCCATCCCCTGATTGTATCTTTGTCCCCCCTTGTATATAGTTCTTCAAATACAATAATGGCCCCCACATAGCCTTCCAAATAGTATAAAGGGGTCCCACATAAACCTTTATATATTATAATACACTTCCATAGTCCTCCATGTATTATAATGCATTTCCCATAGTTCTCCAAGTATTATAATTCACCCCATAGTACTTCATATATAATACTGCACCACATAGTCCTCCATATATTATAATGCACCCCCATAATCCTCCATGTATAAAGTAGCCCTTCAATTATTACAATGAATTTCTCATAGTTCTCCATGTATTATAATTCACCCCATAGTTCTCCATATATTATACTGCACCACATAGTCCTCCATATATTAAAATGCACCTAGCCCTCCATGCATAATAATGCAGCCATCCTCCCCAGACCTCCATCTATAATAATGCACCCAGCCTCACCAGTCCTCCATGTATAATAATGCATCCAGCCTCCCCAGGCCTCCATGTATAATATAGCAGCCAGCCTCTCCAGGCCCCCATGTATAATGTAACAGCCAGCCTCTCCAGGCCTCCATGTATAATAATGCACCCAGCCTCCCCAGGCCTCCATGTTTAATATAGCACCCAGCCTCTCCAGGCCTCCATGTATAATATAGCAGCCAGCCTCTCCAGGCCTCCATGTATAATATAGCAGCTAGCCTCCCCAGGCCTCCATGTTTAATATAGCAGCCAGCCTCTCCAGGCCTCCATGTGTAATATAGCAGCCAGCCTACCCAGACCTCAATGTTTAATATAGCAGCTAGCCTCTCCAGGCCCCATGTATAATATAGCAGCCAGCCTCCCCAGGCCTCCATGTATAATGCAGCCTCCCCAGGCCTCCATTTTTAAAGCAGCCAGCCTCTCCAGGACTCCATGTATAATATAGCAGCCAGCCTCTCCAGACCTCCATGTATAATATAGCAGCCAGCCTCCCCAGGCCTCCATGTATAATATAGCAGCCAGCCTCCCCAGGCCTTCATGTATAATGCAGCCTCCCCAGGCCTCCATTTTTAATGCAGCCAGCCTCTCCAGGACTCCATGTATAATATAGCAGTCAGCCTCTCCAGACCTCCATGTATAATATAGCAGCTAGCCTCCCCAGGCCTCCATGTATAATATAGCAGCCAGCCTCCCCATGCCTCCATGTACAATGCAGCCTCCCCAGGCCTCCATGTTATTGCAGCCTCTCCAGGCCTCCATGTATAATAATGCAGCCTCCCCAGGCTTCCATGTATAATAATGCAGCCTCCCCAGGCCTCCATGTATAATAATGCAGCCTCCCCAGGCCTCCATGTATAATAATCCAGCCTCTACAGGCCTCCATGTATAATAATGCAGCCTCCCCAGGCCTCCATGTATAATAATGCAGCCTCTCCAGGCCTCCATGTATAATGCAGCCTCTCCAGGCCTCCATGTATAATAATGCAGCCTCTCCAGGCCTTCATGTATAATAATGCAGCCTCTCCAGGCCTCCATGTATAATAATGCAGCCTTCCCATGCCTCTGGCCACCGTGTACTCACTAATTTATATTAAAAAATAAAAACAACAAGTACTCACCCTCTCTCTTCCTTCCACCGCTGTTCTGTCTTCACGTCTCCTCGTTCCACCGCTGCTGTCCTCAGCACTTTCCTCTTCCACCGCTGCTGTCTTCACCGCTTTTCTCTTCCACCACTGCTTGTCCTCACCGCTTTCCTCTTCCACCGCTGCTGTCTTCACCGCTTTCCTCTTCCACCGCTGCTCGTCCTTATTGCTTTCCTCTTCCACCGCTGCTCATCCTTCCCTCTCCTCGTTCTCCCGGTGCTCCGGTCGGTGTCCTCCCGTCCAGTGCTCTGTGCACTCATCGCAGCAGTCGCACGGGAGTGACGTCACCGTGCAGGCACAGGAGGAGAATGATGATGCATAGCACGGCACCGGCCGCGCTTTGCTTCATCATTACTGTGCGCGGTGACGGGGGAGCCGCCGCAGCCGCTGACACCAGGCAGGGGGGCCCGGTGTCGGCACCGGGTCATATAGTGGCCGCGTGGTCTGTGACAAATCAGTGCAGCTCCTCTCTCACTGAAAGGAGCTGGCTGCTGATCTGCCGGGCGGACGCCGGGCCCCTAACCTCCCAGGCCCGGTTGCAATGGCAACTGCTGCGACCACGGTAGTTACGCCCCTGGTTGTGATATAGGTGTTGACTTGAATACCAGAAAAAGTATAGTAGATGTTTCATTAAAGATGACGCTAAACTTGAACACCAAACTCCATATTTTTCAGTGTATTTTTACCAGACAACTGGAATAAATAAATTGATTAATTTCCCCCAAATCACCGCTTCTCTTATACTGTGCATGATAAATCTAGCAACTTCCAGTCACCACTAGTGGTAGCTCATTCATGAATATGTATACATCTCTCATTAAAATGAAAGGGATTCTCCAGTAAAACTAAGTTATCACCTATCCACAGGACACCGCTTTCCTGGGACCTGCATCGATCTTCAGAATGGGAAATTTTTATCCCTGAGGATTAATTTTAACACCATTGAAAAATGGCACTGCAAATTAGATGCCAGACTGCCGCTCTGTGTATTCTCTATGAAGATGACAGAAAAAGCCAAATGCAACGCTCGGCAGCCCCATAGAAAATGATTGGAGAAGGTCTCTTCACATGTATGCTGCCACTTCATTCTACACTGTGTGCAGAATTAGTAGGCAAATGAGTATTTTGATCACATGATAATTTTTATACATGTTGTCCTATTTCAAGCTGTATAGGCTTGAGAGCCAACTATCAATTAAGTAAATCAGGTGATGTGCATCTCTGTAATGAGGAGGGGTGTGGTGTAATGACATAAACTTCCTATATAAGGTGTGCCTAATTATTAGGCAAACTTCCTTTCCTTTGGCAAAATGGGTCAGAAGAGACATTTGACGGGCTCTGAAAAGTCCAAAATCGTGAGATGTCTTGCGAAGGGATGCAGCAGTCTTGAAATTGCCAAACTTTTGAAGCGTGATCACCGAACAATCAAGCGTTTCATGGCAAATAGCCAACAGGGTCACAAGAAGCGTGTTGGGCAAAAAATGCGCAAAATAACTGCCCATAAATTGATGAAAATCAAGCGTAAAGCTGCCAAGATGCCATTTGCCACCAGTTTGGCCATATTTCAGAGCTGCAACGTTACTGGAGTATCAAAAAGCACAAGGTGTGCCATAGTCAGGGACATGGCCAAGGTGAGGAAGGCTGAAAAACGACCACCTTTGAACAAGAAACATAAGATAAAACATCAAGACTGGGCCAAGAAATATCTTAAGACTGATTTTTCAAAGGTTTCCCTCACATGCATCCAACTACTCCACAGCCTGGCTGGCCAGTAAAGGTCTAAAAGATGAAAAAATAATGACATGGCCCCCTTGTTCACTTGATCTGAACCCCATAGAGAACCTGTGGCCCCTCATAAAATGTAAGATCTACAGGGAGGGAAAACAGTACACCTCTTGGAACAGAGTCTGGGAGGCTGTGGTGGCTGCTGCACGCAATGTTGATCGTATACAGATCAAGCAACTGACAGAATCTATGGATGGTAGGCTGTTCAGTGTCATCATAAAGAAAGATGGCTATATTGGTCACTAATTTTTTGGGGGTTTTGTTTTTGCATGTCAGAAATGTTTATTTCGAAATTTTGGGAAGTTATATTAGTTTACCTGGTGAAAATAAACAAGTGAGATGGGAATATATTTGTTTTTTATTAAGTTGCCTAATAATTCTGCACAGTAATAGTTACCTGCACAAACAGATATCCTCCTAAGATAGCTAAATCTAAAAACAAAAAAAACACTCAAACTTCCAAAAATATTAAGCTTTGATATTTCTGAGTCTTTTGGGTTGATTGAGACCATAGTTGTTGATCAATAATAAAACAAAATCCTCTAAAATACAACTTGCCTAATAATTCTGCACCCAGATCATAGTGGTCAGACCCCTACCGATCAAGTTATCACTTATCCTATGGACAGGTGGTCATTTGTTTTCTTCAGGCAACCACTTTAATGGAAATTGTAAAACTCTCTATGCAGTGAGATCCCCCCAGTGGTGGCTGTAGAAAAATGTGAAGGTTGTATATTTAGAAGGAGCAGGAACTCATTTGGTCCTCCATGGAACAAATCGCACAAATAGCAGTGGTGTAGTGTGCCTCTGTGGTGGGCAAACCATTATGTTTCACAGAATAGCCATTCTAATGAAGATAAAGTAACATTTTTCATCTCCGTATATGTGCAAAAGTAATATTAAAGTAAAGCAGTATTTGATATGGTAATATTACTTTTTATACCAATCACTAAAACAGAGATTCTAATTCTGCTGTTCTGCAGTCCTGTGTTACCTCTGCTCCTCTTTATACTCAGCTAGATGATAGATGAAAGAATATAATATATCACTAGAGGATCTGACTACACATTTTTATTTGGTTTTAGGCAGCCGAGAATCAGCCTTTGTATATGCCATCTCTTCTGCTGGAGTAGTGTATGCTATCACAAGGGCCTGCAGTCAAGGAGAACTCAAGTCCTGCTCTTGTGATCCAAAGAAAAAAGGTTCATCTAAGGACAGCAGAGGTAACTTCGACTGGGGTGGCTGCAGTGATAACATAGACTATGGGATAAGATTTGCTAGATCATTTGTGGATGCAAGAGAGAAGAAAGGAAAAGATGCAAGAGCCCTCATGAACCTTCACAACAACAGAGTCGGAAGAAAGGTATTTATTCATTTACCTGACATTTGAAAGTGTTAAATTTAAGACAAAAAGAGGTGTCAAGAGAAAATCTAGAATTGATCATTTTTCATCTATTTCTATAGTGCTTTTGTTTGATGTAGTAAATTTCTCTTAAAGGGAACCTGTCAGGTGCAATATGCTCCCAGAACCAAGAGCAGTTCTGGGTGCATATTAGTAATCCTTGTGCCTAGCACTCCCAGCCGATAGTAGTATAGATAAAGGGATCTTTAGAAAAAGTATTTCTAAGGATCGCATATGATATGCTAATGAGGCCAGTGACTAGTTGCAAGGGTGTTAGTCCCTTGGCATGTCAGCCCCCTTAGCATGTAAGCACGCCCCTGTGGGCGTGCTAATATGCTAATTAATGCACATCGTCAGACGAATGTCGCATTCACCTCTCTGCTGCCATCAAGTCTGACTCCTGGATTTTGGCTCAGTACGCATGATCCCGGACTTTCGGTCATGTGTACTATGAAGCCAAGCGTACACGCCCTGGCTTCAAACTCGTGTAGTTTAGATCTTTAAAGGGAACCAATCACCAGGATTTTCGTATATAAGCTAAAGCCAGTGCTATACTGACACTATCTGGCTGATTCTATACCTATCTTTAGTGGTCAGCTTGGATGTTTAGGTTTTGAAATCCAAAAAAGTAAAGTTTATAAAATTAGCTGCTTGTTGAGTGACAGTTGCAATGGAGCAGATAATATATTTATAGTTATCTCCTCCCCCTGTTAGAATTAGCATAAGTATTATACAAACGATTCACTTTGTTGCAGCACCTGTGTGAGGTCATACCCATGTGACCAGAAGGGGAGGGGCCTCAGCCAACAAAGCTGGATACTAGGTCACATGGGTATGACCTCACACAGGTGCTGCAACAAAGTGAATTGTTTGTATAATTCTTATGCTAAATCTAACAGAGGGAGGGGATAACTATGAATATATTATCTGCCTCATTGCAACTGTCACTCAAGTAGCTGCCGAAATTTTTAAACTTTACTTTTTTGGATTTCAAAACCTAAACATTCAAGCTGACCACTACAGGTATGTAGAGAATCAGCCTGATAGTGCAAGTACAGCACTGAATTTAGTTTATATACGAAAATCCTGGTGATTGGTTCCCTTTAAGTAACTATTAGGGCGGCTTTGCACGTTGCAACATCGCATGTGCGATGTCGGTGGGATCAAATTGAAAGTGACGCACATCCGGCGTCACTTTCGTCATCATTGTGTGTAAATCCTAGATGATACGATTAACGAGCGCAAAAGCGTCGTTATCGTATCATCGGTACAGGCTCCGACTTTTTCATAATTACGCTGCCGCGACAGGTATGATGCTGTTCCTCGTTCCTGCGGCAGCACACATCGCTGTGTGTGAAGCCGCAGGAGCGAGGAACATCTCCTTACCTGCCGCCGGCGGCTATACGGAAGGAAGGGGGTGGGCGGGATGTTTACATCCTGCTCATCTCCGCCCCTCCACCGCTATTGGCCGCCTGCTGTGTGACGTCACTATGACGCTGCCCGACCCGCCCCCTTAGGAAGGAGGCGGGTCGCCGGCCAGAGCGACGGTCGCATGGCAGGTGAGTGCATGTGAAGCTGGCGTAGCGATAATTTTCGCTACGCCAGCTATCACAAGATATCGTACCTGCGACGGGGGCGGGGTCTATCGCGTGAGACATCACAGCATCGGCTTGCGATGTCGCAACGTGCAAAGCCCGCCTTAGAATTCCTTGTTCAATGAGCAGTCATCTTGTATAATTATCAAGCAAGTGTGTTGTTCTAAAGTTATAGGTATAACTGTTGGTAGCAAATGTACTAAATTACAGTATGTAGTATATGTATTAGGTTTCTCACATTGATTCCAAGTATAAAGTAAATCAAGTAGTGAGACATCTCATCACAATCTGCTTACCCACCACAGGCTGTAAAGAGGTTTATGACAAAGGAGTGCAAATGCCATGGAGTGAGTGGGTCTTGTACTTTAAGGACATGCTGGCTGACCATGGGGGATTTTCGAAAATCTGGAGATTTATTGAGAAAAAAATACAATGGAGCTATACAAGTTGTTATGAATCAAGATGGTACAGGATTTACAGTGGCAAATAAAAGGTTTAACAAACCAACATCCAATGACCTTGTATACTTTGAAAATTCACCCGACTACTGTAACAGAGACAGAGATGCTGGTAAGTCCCAAAATGTATAATGGAGAATTTTTAGCCCAAGTTACATTTTATGTTTAATCTCGTTTTATTGAAAATTGAAAATTTTATACAGTAAGCATGGCTGCAAGCCATGGACAGGCCCCCATGTAGAACAAGACCAGGAAAATGTAAAGAAACATTAAAAGCTCAAGTCAAGTCTACTCATAGTCAATACAGTACACAACCTAGTGCAATAAATTAACAAATTTGTCAATTCGGCCTGAATAAAATCAAGAAACGTTAGGCTAACAATCGCCAACAAAGACAACCCAAATTATGTTTTGATAGAACTCTGCTACGTAGAATTGTTATGGAGATAAAACATTCATTTTTAAAATATGAAATAATTTTTTTTTTAAAAAATATTTAAATTGCAATAAATAATATACCTACCCAAGTTATTGGGTAACTGTTGCTTGATGCTGCTGCTTCTGTCCAGACAGCCGATGTCTACAATTTTGGTGCCGCTGCTGTTTGTTCCACAGCCTCCCACACCCTTAACATCAGAAGACATGAGTGTTTCCTTTTCTATTATCTAGTTCATTTGCCACTCTTTTGCAAACCGTTTTTAAAGAGTCACCACTGAGACTGTGCTAGTTATTGAGTGCTGTACCTACATAAATTCTCAGATACTAAACCAGAATAAATGGTGGTTTGAAGTATTTAAACAATAATAGCATAACACTGAAAATATAGCAAACGTACAGCAAACTATAAAAGTGCAAAAATGAATGTTGTGCTGTGCAAATAGAGTAGACCATAGTGTTTCTTTTAATCCATTTAGATCATGGCCAGTTTCCATTTTTGTCTCTTCAGTTTCTTCTCCATCTTTCCAGAGCCATAACTTTTTTTTATTTTTTTTGTCCACTTAGTCGTATGAGGGCTTGTTTTTTGCCAGACGAGTTGTATTTTAGAATAACACCATTCATTTTACCACCTAGTATACTAGATAATGGGATAAAAATTAAAGTTGTGAAAAAAAAATACATAATTCTGGGAATTGTTCTTTTGTGGGAATTGTTTTTACGGTGCCGACTATGTGATAAAAATTACCAGGCAATGTAATTGTGCTCATCATTATGATTACGGAGATATCAAACATGTCCAGTTTTTTATTATTTTAGTGATGATAAAAAATAAGAAGTTTAAAAAAAACATTGGTTGGGTTGGGGTTGTGTCGCGTTTTTCTGAGACCTGTAATGTTTTCAATTTTCGGTGTATGGAGTTATTTTTATTGATATCACTTTTGGATAGATAGGACATTTTGATCGCATTTTGTGGTATTGCAGTGACCAAAGTGTAATTTTGGCGTACTTTAATTTTTTCCATTTATGATGTTTAATTAGGTTAATTATACGTTTCTGAATGCAGCAATCATTTTGTATTACCTTTATTTTTAATGGGGAATGATTTGAACATTTTTTTTTTTTACATATTTTTTAAATTGTCTTTGCTTTTCACTGCATTTATTTCTCCCCTTAGGGCACTGTAACCTGCCTTCCTCTAATCACTTGTGCTATGTACAGAAATGCAATGACATTTCTCTATATAGCAAAAATCAAGGTCTCCTTTGAAGCCTGGGTGAGGTCTTTAGGAGATTATCATGGACTGACTTTCTGGGGCTTGCAGAGAAAGTCAGAGATGAGGGTTAAGAAGTGGCATGCTACAAGGCTACTGTGTACCATTTTCTTTTCCTCACACACCAATTTTCATTATGTGTGCTATGTCTCTGTAACTGAGTTCTCCATCCCTCTCTTCTATATGCTATTACCCACAAAATGGCAGCAGCATCTCTTCCTTGAACTTTTATAGTAGGTATGAGTCATTAGTGACCTCGTACCTCCCTCATGATTGACTGTGCTATAGGTCAGGGTAACTGAAAGACATTACGGGGAGACCTGACACGCTGAGCCCTAGGTCATGCGATCCTCCTCTGTTTTATGTCTGAGGCTTCCAATACTGTCTTACTGAAGCAGAGCATGATCCATTCCCTTCAGAAACTGGGCCGCAGGGTAGCATTCCAACAAGATAATAACCCCAAACACACCTCCTAGACAACCACTGCCTTGCTAAAGAAACTGAGGGTAAATGTGTTGGATTAGCCAAGCATGTCTCCAGACCTAAACCCTATTGATGGTGGGGCATCCTCAAAGGGAAGGTGGAGAAATGCAAATACTCTAATATCCACTAGCTCCACGATATCATCATTGAGGAGTGGAAGAGGATTCCAATAGCAACCTTAGAATAATTATGGCCTCACAAAATATGACATCTTGGGCACAATATGTCAATTTTTTCTTATAAGTGTACTCACTTTTTTGCCAGTGGTTAGACATTAATGGCTGTGTGTTTTGTTATTTAGAGAGCACACCAAATATACACTGTTATACAAGCTGTGCACTGACTACTTTCTGACTACTTTAGAATGTATCAAAGTGTCATATCTTCAGTGTTGTCCCATGAAAAGATATAATAAAATAATTACAAAAATGGGAGGGGTGTACTCACTTTTGTCATGCACAGTATAAAAAAGGCCCCGCCTGACGTGACTGCAGAGAATAAAATTTTAACCCTTATCAATTATGGCCCTACTGCTGCCATTGGCTCAATAAGACACAAGCACACATAAATTGTTTTGACGGACATAGGTCAAAGCCACATCTTTTATTTCAAAATCAACCATTAAACCAGTTAATGTGTTATGTAAATTATCACCATAGCTGAAACAATATGCCAATATGGTGAGCAAACTGCCTTCAACTCCACCACTTCATCTCCATTGTAATAATCAACCACCAAACAGGAGAACATGTACCCTTAGACAGACCTCCGACCTCCACCCAACCAAAAATATCAGCTCTAGAACATCTTCACAGAATCAAAGAAATTGTGGAGGCCAATTTTGCTATAATAACTCCATTGTGCCATTTGAGGCTTCAGTTACCCAAACCAAGGGAAACAAGAATCTAAAAAAATAAAAACAATTAATTAAGAATCTTTTATTTTGTTATACCCCTTGGTTTTCACACAGCTGAAAACCTAAGATTTAGGCCGGACACCTTAGTGACTTCAGAATGCTATTGTCAAACATTACTTGAAGACCACATGAAACTAAAAACAAGTCATTGGCAAAAAAATTGCATTCAATGTGGTAGAAAGCCATTTGCTTCTTAATAATACTGCCTGTATGGACTGTCTTCTTTACACTGTTCAAGGGAATACACATACTTTCACCACAACAGTCTGTCTTAAAACTATAGTTATAAAGACAACCATAATTATTGGCTTCCATTACCTACCTGGTTCTTTTCAAATCCTCTGCTTTGGGTTGATGTGTAGTAAGACGTAGGTAGAAATCGGATATATACCACGCTGATACTCAATGGTATGTTAATATAATTCCTTTATTGTTCGTACAGGTCTATGTGTTTCAGAGACATCTGTCTCCTTCCACAGGACATCAAAGGAACAATACATCAACAACTCAGAAGGAGCTTCTATATATACACATGTATGATGCAACGTTAGCAGATCCGCCCTCCACAATTCAAATCATGGCAGGATGTTCGACTGTTACAATACCGGTCATACAAACACTCACATTATACATAAAAATAACTATAAAAATAAAAAATTGTGGATGTACTAACATGATAAGAGGGCGGCTAGTCAGGGGATATAACACCCTTGGGACTAGTCCCTGCGCTCATCAGCATAAGATAAAAGATCTTTAGAAATACCTTTTCTAAAGATTTCTTTATCTATGCTACAAGATAGAGGGACGGTTAGACAGGGATTAGCAGTATGCACCCAGAACTGCTCGTGGTTCTGGGTGAATATTGCACCTGACAGGTTCCCTTTCAGTTTGACAAAACAGAAGTAGTAGTCATCACTAAGATTTTTGGGTTCTCCTCTCCAAATCATGGGAACAGCAAATGGCATAGCCACATTCCTCATGTTCAACCAGTCACAAAGACCATTTGAACAACTTGAGCATATCACATGGGAGACCTAGCATACATCAAACTCCATAAAACAGATGTATTACCTTTGCTGATGATTTTATTTTTTGATGACCAGTGTTATAAAATACTCCTTCCCAACCATACAGCCTTCTTAACCAGTCTCCACTGGTGACACTATTGTCCCTACTCATTATAGCTCGCCAACCTTCTGCCAAGTGAAAATAGAATGGAAATCAGCAATTACGTGATTTGTTCCAAAGACATGGCAGGAACTAAACCAAATGTTATATTTTAGATACTCCAACACCAACAACCACACTGGTAGGCAGGTGTAATGCTTAATATGTGGCGGACGCGTTCAGTCCAACCAATGTCTGAACGAATGACAAAAAATACAAACAACAGTGCAACAGGTGGGGGGACAAAATAACAACGGTAGGCCCTAGCTCTAGTGAGAGAGTTAGATGGACACCTCCTAATTTCACCTGTGGCTGATCCTACACTCCTAACCAGGCCCTATACAGTCTCTTCAAGTGTTGCCTAACAGAAACCTGAGACCCTAAGAAAAACCCTGTAATGGCCCTGACTAGTGTGTTGGCTGGTGGGAGACACTAGCTCCACCAACTGCACTAATACACACAGGGAAAGGAAAGACAAACAGGGGAAAACAACAAACCATAAAGTCAAAATGTAGGAATAAGCCTTCACATGTCCTTTCACCAATGGAGCCAGAGAACAAATGACTGAATCTTCAGCAAAGATTGCTGGTTAGACACCTTCTATTTAAGCCTGAAGGGCTGTGACTACAAAGCAGCTGCACCAATTACGAAGGAACTGCTGGACAAAAAAAATTGACATTAACTCCTGATGTACTAAAAGAAATGAAACCTCATTTAAATGTAGAATCCCAAATAAGGGATCCCAACCTTGAACTCGTCACTAGTCGCAAAAAATAAAGGGACGACCGTGACAGCAGGCAAAAAGATAATTATACATTAAACCAAACTCAAATTAGCAGTCTCTTAACAAACTCATCTAATGTCAACTGAAACTAGTGAAATACCCCAGTGCACAACCTTAATCCCCAAGATTTACCTCATGAACCCAATAAAACCATATGTATCAGTTAAAAAAGGAATCCTCTGGATTACATAGGTTGAAACAAGTCAAAGGTCTATCAAGTTCAATATTCCTTAACCTTTTATATATGATCTATCACTAAATTACTTATAATCCAAAATGCCATTTGCTATGAGAAACGCATCCAACTCTGTTATAGCGTCATGACCAAAAGTATTGGCACCCTTGAAATTGTTCCAGTTTGCCAAAATGTACATGAATAAGCCAAAATCCTTCTGGGAAAGTGTCTTGTGGACAGATGAGACTTTTTGGTAAAGCACATCAATCTGCTGTTTACGGAAAACGGAATGAGGCCTACAAAGAAAAGAATACAGTACCTACAATCAAATATGATGGAGGTTCAAACATGTTTTGGGATTGTTTTGCTGCCTCTGTCACTGGGTGCCTTGACTGTGTACAAGCCATCATGAAAAGTAAAGATCCCTGTGACCACAGGGAAAACTGACCTAATTGATCTCAGTGACCTCACTTCAAGTGAACCGAGTTCAATGAGACCTGCATCTCCTAGTAGAAAACCGCATTTGTTTTGATGGAGATGCATCAAAATGTATGCATCTCCATCAAAAGATATGCAGATGCAGATATGGTGCAAAAAATTTAAGCTCCAAATTCTTGCACCAATACTGCATCTCCTGGCAAAAAAACACATCAAAATGTGATGCAGTTTTGATGGTATATTTTCCCAGGAAATGCAGATGTTCTACTGAAATCTATACACCAAATTCATGCACCAAATCTGCATCTTCTGGCAAAAAAAACACACCCTATCGCGATGCAGTCTTGATGCGATATTGATGCGGGTTTTTTTGCCAGAAGATGCAGATTTGGTGCAGGAATTTAGTGTACAAATTTCAGCACTAAATCTACGGTGAAGACTATGAGCAGCAGGTTTGCGTGTGCAGATGTGAAAAAAAAGAAGAAAATCTGAGCACGCGCCAATACCGTTAATAGTCTTCTCCACAGTGTCTTCAATACAATGATACTGGAGATGGCGATATGCTCATGCATGGATTCTGGCACCATTTTAATAAAGGCATAATTACTGTGGCAATGCTCATGCGCCGTCATCAGCAGCAATGGCGGTGTGGCATGATATTTAAATAAAGAAAAGGCATGCAATACAAGACGGAGGAGGAATAAACGCCGAGGAGACAACCTACAAAGGCCCGCCCCCGATGCACACATCAAAGTTCAGTGCTTTCCTGCAACTTTGATTAAAGATATTTCAGCAGCTAAGCATCCCATCTTTCAACAAAAGGTATGACTGGATACAGCATCCTAGTGCCAGTAAGGCACTGCCTTTACTTCATATAGCGAAATCCTGGTGGTTGGTTCTTTTTAAGAGCTCAAATAAAGCAGCAATAGGGAAACAGGTAAATAGTAAACACTATTCATACATACACTATGTAACCAATAGGTCATATCGCTAAGGGTACACCAGAAAGGAGTGAGAAACTCACTCAATGTCTATCTTCACTATAAAGGCACCCCTCCACCCTCTTCCAGCTATGTTCTGTCAAAGGGACTGTATGAAAGACAATATGACGTACAGTAGAGAAAATAAGTATTTTATACACTGCTGATTTTGCAAGTTTTTCCACCTACAAAAAATGGAGAGTTCTGTAGTTTTTATTCTAGGTACACTTCAACTGTGACAGACAGAATCCAAATAAAGCATATGGCAACAGGCTGCAGTTCCCAGTCGTGTGCTTATCTTGGCTGTGTATCAAAATAAGAGGAACCCCATGAGGCTTTTCTTTATTATAATTTTAAATAATTAAAAAAAATGGTGTGTGGTCCTCCCAGTTTTGATATCCCGCCATGATAAAGCCAACAGCTGGGGGCTGTATTCTCAGGCTGGGGAGAGCCATAGTTATTGGGGCCCCCAGCCTAAAAATAGCCTGCAGCTGCCCAGAATTGTTGCTCACTGTGACTGCAGTATGTGCCAGAGCCAGAATCGTTGTGGGACCTCATGTAGATTACATCGCACCTCAGTGTTTGGGGTTAATAAAAGGGTGAAAGAAGGTGGGGGTTTTTGTATTTTATTTCAAATAAAGTATTTTTTCAGTGTTTGTGTTTATTTCTTTTCACTTACAGATTAGTAATGGAGAGGTCTCATAGACACCTGCCATTACTAATCTAGGGCTTAGTGCCAGCTGTGAGCTGTCATTAACCCCTTATTAACCCGATTGCCAGCTCACCAAGGCAATTGGGATGAGCCAGGTAAAGTCCCGGGATTGTCACATGTAATGGATGCAACAGTTCTGGGTGGCTGCCGGCTGCTAATTTTAGGCTGGGGGACCCAATAACCATGGGCCTTCCCAGCCTGAGAATACCAACCCCCAGCTGTCGGCTTGATCATGGCTGGGTATCAAAATTGGGGGGACTGCAGGCCGCTTTTATTTCAATTATTTATTTAAATAGTTTAAAAAAAGATGTATGGGGTCCCTCTTATTTTGATGCACAGCCAAGATAAGTACACAGCTGGGGGCTGCAACCTGTTGCCTTATGCTTTATCTGTGTTGGGTATCATAACATGGGGGACCCTACGTCAATGTTTTTATTTATTTATTTTTGCACCACTATACATCCACAGACAGCATGTGAGATTGAAAGCAGTCAGACATGCTGTCACACAGGGTGAGGGCATGAACTAACTGCAATAATTCAAAGACACTGTCACTGCCAGGTGGTGGGGGAAGCAGTGCATATGCATTAGGTTAATAAACGATCCCAGAAGTGGTGTTAACACTGCGTGGGAAACTAGTAAGCTTAAAATTGTCTTTCTTTTTCCTTTTATTTAATTTTTTTAATTACCCAGGTGGCCAGATCTGGATAGTTGCCTGGAGTTCTTTGAGAACTCTGGGCCCGAGATCAGTGCACGGGTACTAAGTTATCCCCTCGGATCTTGACTTTTACAGTCCATGTTCGCACATCACTACCCAGCAGCTCTACAAAGACTAGGTCTGATAGCGCCCTGGAGCAGGTCCCAATAACGGATAGGATCTATCATACAGGAATCTAAATCTGATAAAGATGGGGAAACTCACTTCTTCTAGAACCACTGAATGGTATCAGGAGTGGTGACATTTATGCTCAGTGGCTCTACAATGACTACATCTGCTAGAGCCCTGGAACGGGCCCCCTGAGGTTGTATAGGATCTATCATGCCAAAAGGACCTCTGCAGATTAACTGAGCTTTGTAGGAAATAGAAGCAAGCTGCTGCTCCTAAGGGTGGCCAAGTGAACATAGGAAGAAGGGCCAGGTTTAGAGGCAACAAACAGTGGTGGGGCATGCTGCAGCAAACAGGAGACTGTATCTGCCTCATTAACACCCCTCTCACAGTAGTCAGGTTATTTAAGGGATCCTCTATGGAGAGCTGCCTGCTTGGGGTCCTATGACTGCAGAAGCAGAGAGGCTTGCAGATACAAAGGCACCCAGGGCTTATTAAAGATGGCTGAGGTCTCCCAAATGAAGCTATCTTGTGTTTTTTTTCCACTGAACATTTGCTCAAAGTACCAACAATGGGTGGGGTTTATGAAGTGGACGGGGGTTAAATGGCACTTCTTTTAAAGTAAGCTTGTTAGGTCATGTGCCCACGGGACAATGTATCCCCGGATTTTGCCACGGAAAACCTCCGGATTTATCTGTATTTTCTAGATAAATCCACAGGTTTTAGTAAGTACAGACACTCCCCATGTTATCCTATGGGACATGCGGAGTGCTGTGTCCATGCTGCGGTATGTGCGGCTGCGGAATATGCTGCGGTTGTCTCGCAGCCGCACGTAACTGCATGTCAATTATTCCTGCGGAAATCGCTGCAGAAGTCCCGCCTCTCCACTATGGAGATAGAGGCCTGGACTTCCGCAGGTAAGTCGCACCAATGTCCACAGGTTTACAGAAGATATTTCACTGGAATCCCGCAGCAATGGATAGCTGCGGATTCCGGGGAGCTGCTGCGGGAAACCTGCAGACAAACCTGCGGATGTATCCGCGGGTACTTTGTCCTGTGGGCACATAGCCTTAGGTAGAATAAATGGAGGGCAATGGCTAAGACTAAATAGGATTAGAAAGCAGCAAGCAGGGAGCAGGCCCCTAGATAGCACCAGGGCTTGTGTGCACCGTACAGGAAGGAAGGAGAGTATCTCAGCCTCCAGCTGAAGACTCTTGTCAGCTATACCTGCTGGGAAAAAGGCAGCTCAAGTTATGCATGGGGCATATATATTGGTAAGGGTTGTAAAATCAGATATATGGGGAGGGGTTAAGGAGGTGATTGAAGACAGAGCCCAGACAAGTTGTACTATTATTAACAACAGAAGAACAGGTGGGGGGGTTAAGGAATAAGGAGAGACAAAACAAAAAATAACTCCGGCACACTGTTATTTCCCTAAATGTATAAAAGGACAACAAATAATTATTCCAATATCATAAATTGATCCACATCGCACTAGGATTGTATTACATCTAAGACAATTGGCTTTCCTGTGGGCTATTTTCCTATCACCATATGGGGACACCCTCTTAAATTCCTCCTCTATGAGAATAGAGAATTGTATGACGATTCTACCACATGTATAAGGAGCTGCACTCCATATACCTTGATTCCATGACTACTCCTACTCCATCGGTAGAATAAACATATTTTTGTTTTTTCAACGCTTCATACTGTGTCATGGTGATTCCTGCTCATCTTAGTCTGCCCGACCAGAGGAAGGCCTCTCAGCCGAAACGTTGTCACCCGGCGGACTTTCTGTCTTGTATAGCACTTTTTTCACCTCAATAAAAGAAAAGGAATCAAGAATTGACTATTTGTTGTCCTTTTATACATTTAGGGAAATAACAGTGTGCCGGAGTTATTTTTTTGTTTTGTACTCCCTTTTTCCTGAGCAGCTGTGCTAGGTGATGCTGGGTCTTTTCTTCTAAGGAGAGACACAAACATTATATTCTGCTGCATATTCTTAAGGAGGAATAGAGCCTGTAATACCACAACAGGGCAGCTGCTAGGCACCTTTAATTAAGAGCTGAGACCTGGCTATTGCAGTCAGTGGCGCCATCCCTAAATGGTATGGTGTCATCCAATCTGTTAATATTGCCATATATAACTTCAGCCAAAAGAGCATCATCGATATACCTTTGTTTCAACTATATTGGATAATGCAGTTATCCACTATTTTTAAGTGCATAGTGTATAGTCTGTGACAAATGGATACAACTACCTAGTCATACATCGTGCATATGTCACTGTAGGACACCATATTTTCTGTAATATACTTAGGATATGGCCAAATGTGGACAGAACCCTATTCATAGAGAAGGTACAGTTAAAGTTCATTGCTAAAGTTATATTGCACAATGTTATAAAAATGCAGATTACATCATCGTCCTGAAAACAAAATTGATAGCACCATGAAGTCCAGTACAAAATGAGATTGTACATTCACATTAACGGCACATTATTATGCAGCATGGCACACTGTGACGTAATGCTTGTTTCTCGGTGAATCTAATTTTAATGAACCGTGGTTATACACAAGATCATTCTTTCTGTTCAGACGATGTGACGTATTTATCGGCACTAATGGAGATAGCTGCTTCCATTGTTAGATAACACTGTGGTGACTTCACTCTCAGAGTACACATCTTTCTGTATATCAGGTCTTGAAATGTATTGATCACGATGTCAGATTTACATGGAATGAGCTGATGTAGAGAGTGCACTTAAGGAATGAAATAAGCAAAGATGCACTTAACCTGATTTTATAATGTTCCTCTCAAACTGTGCTATTTTCTCTGAATTTCAATTGTATGTCTGGTAGTAAGTGTTCACTTAAGGTCACACTGAAAGAAATGACGTCTTTCAGATGTTTAAATGAAGTGCTTCATTTTAAATTTGTGGTTTGAATATAGTATAATGTTTCTTTTTGAGCCATTTTACATTAGTGTGCGACATTTGCCATCCTGGTTATCCTTGTCTGAGATCTTTGTCAGTGATAAGCATACTGGTTAACTATGCACATCATGAGTAAAATAAGTTAACTAGTTAAAAGGACCAATTTTCACTGTTTCCAGAGGCGGATTATAATGAGGGCAATCTGGGCTACCACCTGAGGCTCCAGGGGGCCCATGCTCCAAAAAGTAAATTGCCCCATTATAATCCGTATGAAACATGTGGCTACTTTCACACATCCGGTTGGAGCAGTGCCGCTCAATCCGGCTGTGAAACCTATGCAACGGATGCGGTGAAAACACCGCATCCTTTGCATACGTTTTTACATGCGGCCCGTCCGTTTTTTTCCGGTTGCGGCACGCTACTGAGCATGCGCAGTGGAAGAAACTGCTTGCGGCGGCCGGATGCGTTTTTTTCCGCATCGCGACGCATCCGGCGTCCATAGGCATGCATTGAAAAATGCGCCGCAGCGGCTGGATGCGGCGCGATGCGGGTTTTTTTGCCAGAGCAAAAAACGTGCCAGGAAACGTTCGATCCGGCCGCGGGATCGGCTAAATATGCCGCATGCGGCAAAAACCGGACCGAACGCAAGCCCATGCGGCACAATACGGCACTAATGTAAGTCTATGCAAAAAAACCCGCAACCGGCGGCAAAAAAAACGGTTGCGGTTTTTCTGCAGAGCGCCGTATTGTGCCGCAGAGCAAAAACCGGATGTGTGAAAGTAGCCTAAAAGATACTGGGTCCGCCCGGCCTGCCGCCCGCCCTGCAGCACATCAGCAGGACGTACTAGGAACATACAGGGCGCGGGTGCGAGTGCTGTGCGGCTGAAAGAGTCCCGCCCACCTGTCGGCCATAAAGGTGCATCCTCTGTAATGGGGACGGCAGACGGCGATGTTGCAGTCAGTGTGAGCTGAAGACACCGGAGATGAAGAGGAACAATAGTTGGTGAGGGGGAAAGTATATAGGCTAGAAGGAAAAGGGAAAAGATTGTGCCCAAAACGAGGACTCACCATATAAGTAGTGCATATAACACATTTTATTACAACAGTCAAAATATACAAAAACCGTGCCAGAATCAATTTAAAAACATTAAAAAAAAAAACATTTATAGACTGTTAATGATCTGAACGCTAATATATATATATATATGTGTGTGTGTGCATGCGTATATATATATATATATATATATATATATATATATATATATATATATACATATATATATATACCGTATATATATAATGTGTGTGTGTAATATATGCATATACAGTATATATATATAGATATATATATATACATATATACAGTTAGGTCCAGAAATATTTGGACAGTAACACAATTTTCGCGAGTTGGGCTCTGCATGCCACCACATTGGATTTGAAATGAAACCTCTACAACAGAATTCAAGTGCAGATTGTAACATTTAATTTGAAGGTTTGAACAAAAATATCTGATAGAAATTGTAGGAATTGTACACATTTCTTTACAAACACTCCACATTTTAGGAGGTCAAAAGTAATTGGACAAATAAACCAAACCCAAACAAAATATTTTTATTTTCAATATTTTGTTGCGAATCCTTTGGAGGCAATCACTGCCTTAAGTCTGGAACCCATGGACATCACCAAACGCTGGGTTTCCTCCTTCTTAATGCTTTGCCAGGCCTTTACAGCCGCAGCCTTCAGGTCTTGCTTGTTTGTGGGTCTTTCCGTCTTAAGTCTAGATTTGAGCAAGTGAAATGCATGCTCAATTGGGTTAAGATCTGGTGATTGACTTGGCCATTGCAGAATGTTCCACTTTTTTGCACTCATGAACTCCTGGGTAGCTTTGGCTGTATGCTTGGGGTCATTGTCCATCTGTACTATGAAGCGCCGTCCGATCAACTTTGCGGCATTTGGCTGAATCTGGGCTGAAAGTATATCCCTGTACACTTCAGAATTCATCCGGCTACTCTTGTCTGCTGTTATGTCATCAATAAACACAAGTGACCCAGTGCCATTGAAAGCCATGCATGCCCATGCCATCACGTTGCCTCCACCATGTTTTACAGAGGATGTGGTGTGCCTTGGATCATGTGCCGTTCCCTTTCTTGTCCAAACTTTTTTCTTCCCATCATTCTGGTACAGGTTGATCTTTGTCTCATCTGTCCATAGAATACTTTTCCAGAACTGAGCTGGCTTCATGAGGTGTTTTTCAGCAAATTTAACTTTGGCCTGTCTATTTTTGGAATTGATGAATGGTTTGCATCTAGATGTGAACCCTTTGTATTTACTTTCATGGAGTCTTCTCTTTACAGTTGACTTAGAGACAGATACACCTACTTCACTGAGAGTGTTCTGGACTTCAGTTGATGTTGTGAACGGGTTCTTCTTCACCAAAGAAAGTATGCGGCAATCACCCACCACTGTTGTCATCCGTGGACGCCCAGGCCTTTTTGAGTTCCCAAGCTCATCAGTCAATTCCTTTTTTCTCAGAATGTACCCGACTGTTGATTTTGCTACTCCAAGCATGTCTGCTATCTCTCTGATGGATTTTTTCTTTTTTTTCAGCCTCAGGATGTTCAGCTTCACCTCAATTGAGAGTTCCTTAGACCGCATGTTGTCTGGTCACAGCAACAGCTTCCAAATGCAAAACCACACACCTGTAATCAACCCCAGACCTTTTAACTACTTCATTGATTACAGGTTAACGAGGGAGACACCTTCAGAGTTAATTGCAGCCCTTAGAGTCCCTTGTCCACTTACTTTTGGTCCCTTAAAAAAGAGGAGGCTATGCATTACAGAGCTATGATTCCTAAACCCTTTCTCAAATTTGGATGTGAAAACTCTCATATTGCAGCTGGGAGTGTGCACTTTCAGCCCATATTATATTTATAATTGTATTTCTGAACATGTTTTTGTAAACAGCTAAAATAACAAAACTTGTGTCACTGTCCAAATATTTCTGGACCTAACTGTATATATAATTGTCTTATTCTGTCTGTCTGTCTTGCTCCAAAATGATGTCATTACAGTGACAACTGTCGCCACACCGCGAGCGCTAAAGAGCCTGCGACCCACGGCTCAGCTAACTGAACAGCCCGAACTACGGGCCGACAGGACGACACCTGACACTTTTCCCCACACCCACATGGAGTCCCGGTGAGTGCTGCATCCCCGGGAGCCCACACCGGCAACCCACATGAGACATACCCACCGCTCGCCTCCGCCACCGCACACATTATCCCATTCGGCTCCACTCCCCCCGCACTCCGCCCTCCGCATGTATACACTGAACACACACACACACGAATAGTCACCTGTCCCCAGCCATGCAGTCCCCAGCAATGACGTCCTCAGCGCCATGGCCCCGCTTGGCTCCACCCCCCCGCACTCAGCCCCCCGCACACATTACCCCGCTCGGCTCCGCCCCCCCAGCACTCCGCTCTCCGCATTTATACACTGAACACACACACACACATACACGAATAGTCACCAGTCCCCAGCACTGACGTCCTCAGCGCCATGGCCCCGCTCGGCTCCACCCCTCTGCACTCCGCCCCCTGCACACATTAGGCTGCTTTCACACTTGAGTTGTGAGGCATCCGTCATAGTGCGTTGTGTCACGCATGTGACGGATGCGTTGCAAATAGTGTGCTAATAAAGTAACGGATTCCTGTAAAAGAACGTTTTACGTGTTTTTTTTTAATGTTTCGCCGGGAAAAGGAGATTTGCTGTCGGGAGGAGAGAGAGAGAGGTAACCGTAAATCCCCTGAGTGACTGCAGTGAGCCGCGCGATCAGCTGTGCCGTCACTCAGGTGACCCGCAGCCACAGCTGAAGTCCTCCACCTGAGAGCGGTGGCCGCGGGTAACCTGAATGAGGGCACAGCTGATCGCGTGGCTCACTTTGGTTGCTGCATGGAGCTGATAGAGAGCGGTCGTGTTCTACTGCCGCTCCTGTCAGCTTCATGTAGCAGAGCTGAAAGCGTCGTGGGACCTCTGTGGATTACGTCGAACCTGGAGGGGTATTTGGGGGTTTAATAAAGTGATGAAGGGGGGGGGGGTCTTTTATTCCAAATAAAGGATTTTTTTGGATGTATGTGTTTATTTTCTTTAACTTAGAGGTTAATCATGGAAGGTATCTCGGGGAGACGCCTGCCATGATTAACCTAGGACTTAGTGGCAGCTATGAACTGCTGCCATTACATTAACTCCTTATTACTTCGATTGCCACCGCACCAGGGCAAATTCGGGATGAGCCGGGTAGAGTCCCGGGACTGTCGCATCTAATGGATGCGGCAATTCCGGGCGGCTGCTGGCTGAAATTGTTAGGCTGGGGGGCTCCCCATAACGTGGGGCTCCCCATCTTGAGAATACCAGCCTTCAGCCATGTGGCTTTATCTTGGCTGGTATCAAAATTGGGGGGGACCACACATCATTTTTTTTAATTATTTATTTTACTGCACGATATAGACCCGCCCACCAGCGTCTGTGATTGGTTGCAGTGAGACAGCTGTCACTCAGCGTGGGGGCGGGTCTGACTGCAACCAATCATTGGCGCCTGTAGGCGGGGGAAGCAGGGAATACGAGATTGAATAATGAGCGGCCGGCATTTTCAAAGAGGAAAAGCCGCCAGAGCTCTGTGACAGCCGTGCAGCGCCGCACCCATGATTGGTGAGTATGAGAGAGGGGGGGAGAGAGAGACCAGGAATGATTTTAAGGGATTTAGATCATTCTGCTGGACATGCTGAGCATGCTCAGTAGACCGTGACAGAATTTGTCAGTGGATTCCGCCGCTTAGCGCATAGCGGTGGAATCCGCCACCATAGACAATCATTAGAACGGAATCTGTCAAGGTGCGTTATTTTAATGACCCAAAAAACTCTACATGTAGCGTTCCCGCCGCCCGATGCTGCGTTAAAATAACGACTCAGCATCGTCCAGCAGATGCAACGCATGCGTTACAGTGCGTCATCACTACAAGTCTATGGAGAATAGCGCAGTGAGTTAACGGACTGCGCTATTGTCCATAGTGAAGGTTTGCGCTGAACGCAAGTGTGAAAGCGTTCCTTACCCCGCAGGATGGGGGCACATGTCAGGATGGTGGCTGCACCACGATGGGGGCACATACCAGCATCAGCATATTTTTACTTAACTTTACACTGTTCATGGCCTTCTTTCATTACAAGCCATGGACATCATTAAACATTAGACTCATCTATTAAAACTGTTCCTTCTGTTGTTTGTCATTTTAAAACCAATAAACAATTATAAGAATACTAAATTAAACCTAACCCATCCAGTCCATTCATTACCTTATTATTCAATCTGCTAACCTACATACACATTCTAGACTACCCGATACGTTAGAATCGGGCCACCTTCTAGTAATATATAGGTTCATAGAGAAGTTAGTACCTTACAGTGTCTTAGATATAGTGCACTAGTTCCCAAATAATCGTGCCACAGATTAAATATCAAAACCACCATGTAGCTTGGATACCCAACCCCCCAAATCTATCCTAAGGGTACTTGAACTGAGCACAATAGCTCCAATGCTTCTATGTCCAAGCAAAAAAAAAAAAAATGTATGTCAAATCAAGCCAGTAGCCTGAGTGGGGTGAGGTATAGTTACCCGGGGCCCAGTGTAAGGGTCAGGATGGTGTTGAAAAAACCCGACGCGTTGCTCCATTCAGGCTGGCTTTATCAGGAGTCTCCTTATGCAGGGTTATTCAGGATGACAGCTGTTTTGTATTTGTATTTTTAAATGATTTTAAAATGTATGTTTGAATGCCACTTGTAATATGAATAAAATCTTTACATGTTTTTGCACAACATAGATCCATGTCAGGTATCGTCTATTCATTATATATAAGCATGGTGTCTTTTATGTACTTTTTTCTTTGAAAACGCTCCACTCAAATGCAATTTACATATTTAGTCATGTGACAGCTTCTCTTTCTAATTCTCTGTTTTTTTATTGAACATTGAGAGAATTAGGAAGAGCCACCCATCTGTACGTGGCTAATTGTGCAAATCATAAGTGGTCACATAACGACTAAGGCTGCTTTCACACTACGTTTTTGTAACATGCATCCTGAACGTTTTTTAACGCAAAAGCGGATCCAGTGCAAATGCGTTTTCATTTCAATGCATTTGCAATGGACTCGCGTCAACATGCGTTCACCTGCGTTTGCGTGCGTTACAGTGAGGATCCAGCGACTTGCAGTTTTTTAACTTTTTTCAAAAACGCTACTTGTAGCGTTTTTGAGATGCGTCCAAATACTGCAAATTGCTGGATCCTGACTATACTGCACGCAAACGTATGTGAACGCTGGCATGCTGATAGGATCCTGCTTGCTCTACTGAGCATGCCCAGAAACCAGCCTGGTGTGGTCAGTCTCTCTCTCCCCCTCCCTCTCTCCCCCTCCCTCTCCTCTCTCTCTCTTCCCCGCCTGAGAGCTGCGGAGGCTCGTAACCAAGGTAAACATCGGGTAACTTGCTTGTTTACCTTGGTTACGTGTGCAGGGAGCCCGGCTCCTAGCAGCTGCGGACGCTCGTAACCAAGGTAAATATCGGGTATCTAAGCAAGTTACCCGATGTTTACCTTGGTTACGTGTGCAGGAAGCCCAGTTCCTAGCAGCTGCAGATGCTCGTAACCAAGGTAAATATCGGGTATCCAAGCAAGTTACCCGATGTTTACCTTGGTTACGAGCCTCCGCAGCTGTCAGATGCTGGCTCCCAGTCTGTCACATTCAGTTCCCCTCACTCCCGATCACATGACTCCAATGCCCGCCCATAAACTTCAAGTGACAGGATCCTGCAAAATAACACTTGCGTTTGCATGCGTTTTTCTTTGTAAAAATAGGATCCGCTTTTACAGCAAAAAAACGTTCATGACGCATGTTAAAAAAACGTAGTGTGAAAGCAGCCTAACCAAACCGTGTCGGGGGGGGGATGCCAAACATAATTCTTTTCCCAGGTGCCAGGAAGCTTAGATACACGTCTGTGGTGTCCTGTTCTCTGGAGGTGCTTGCCGACCTGTTCACTAGCAGCAGGCAATGGCAGCACACTATGGGACGGGATGGTGGGGGGAATTGTAATTTTCTATAAGGTGGGGACAAGGGTCTCTTCTATCAAAGTGTTCTAGGGCATCTGATCTATGTAGTTTCAGTCCTCCATTCCCAATCCATACACTGTGTATGTATAGATTGGGAATGGAGGATTAAAACTCCATGGGTGAAACGCCACAGCAGTTTTCCACTATATTCTGTGTAGCACTTTCTATATGAAAAACTTGTGAAAATTGATAATAGTGTTGTGTACAGATTAAAATTGGACAGTTCAATACTATGCCTTAGTAGGAGTTTTTTAACCTGAAGGGTATGTTTATTAGATTAGTGGATGTTTTTTTTTTAAATTCTTTATTTATAAACAGATCACAATAAACCAAAGGCTGGCTAACGAATGCCCGATACACATAACAGTGGGTATAAGGGCGAGCCGAGTACAATTACAAGAAATACTCCAATCAGCCTACCCAAACCAGAATGTAGATCTGATAATTTTAATATATACAAAAGAGGGATTTGGACGGACCGCACAGCTCAGCACAGCACAGCAAGGACCGGGCCCCGCTGCCCTTAGGGGGGAGAGACCCCTGAAGAGAATAATAGGCAAGGAAGGAAGGGAAGAAAGAGAGTGAGAGGGAAGGGGGGAAAGGGGGTTAGAGGGAATAGTGGATGTTTTTAGGTTATAGTTTTGGCAACTATTTTTCAGAAATTATCTGTTTCAGGTGTATGATGATGGACCGTCACATGACCCATGTGTAGGGATGGGGGGGGGCCCACAGATCCTGAACAGCCCAGGGCCCTGATTACCCTTAATCCGCTACTGCGTACCTCACGATGCAAAGTATCCAATAGCTTTTGCTTTATCATTTTGGTAAAACATTGTAAAAATATATTTTTACAATCCAAAGTGAAGGAAATGCATCAGGCATCCTGGTGGCATTATATCTATTTTACACAAGTGAAGGATGTAACATTTGGGAGTTGAGTAATTACTGCACTCTATTCTGTATTATGACTTGTAGATTGGTGCTCATACACCTCCAACAGCTGCCAAATGCCTGTTCATCCAACAGCAATTCCTAACTATCCCCTCCTTGTGGGCTTGTGCATGTGGTTTTAACCACGCCAAAGCCTGTTTTCACCTTCCTGACAGGGCCAAATTTTAAAAGTCTGACCAATGTCACTATATGTGGTAATAATTCTGGAACGCTTCAAAGGATGAAGGGATTCTGATACTGTTTTTTCTTTATACATTGTACTTCATGTTAGCGGTAAACTTACGTTGAAATTTATGACGTTTATTTATGAAAAAATGATTTAGCTAAAATTCTGCAATTTTCAAACTTTTAATTTTTATGCCCTTAAACTAGAGAGTTATGTAACACAGAATAGTTAATAAATAACATTTCCCACATGTCTACTTTACATCAGCAACATTTTTTGAAACATACCGTATTTTTCGCTTTATAAGACGCACTTTTGATCCCCCAAATTTTGGGGGAAAGTAGGGGGTGCGTCTTATAAGCCGAATATAGGGGGGTATATATATATATATATATATATATATATATATATATATATATACACTGCAGGGTCCAGGGGAGGTGGGGGCAGCTCTGGAGCGCAGGTGAACGCTGTGGGCGACAGCCTTTGATCTCCTGCTCCCGCTCATATAATATGCACAGCCGCTGTCCATCTCCATGGTGCTGAAACCGCACCGCAGTGACGGGCCGGGGCAGCGGTGCATATTATATGAGCCTGCGCCCCCCTGTGATGGCACATGCCCCCCCCCCTGTGTTGGATATGGCCCCCATACTGCTGCTCATCCTAAAATAAAAAAGCTTTACTTACCTCCTCCAACGTTTCTCCCCGGTGTCCCTGCTTCCACTGTGATCAGGCACGCAGAGATCTCACTCAGCTGTGCCAATCACATGACCGGCAGCAAGAACCAGGAAGTGGAGGAAGAGAAGCACGGAGGGAGACAAGAGGGAGATCAGTGCTGGAGGAGGTAACGAAAGAGTGTTTTATTTTACTATGGGCAGCAGCATGGGGGCGATATCTAACACAGGGGGAGTTGTGCAATCCAAAGGGGGCCATAGGCAGCACAGGGGAACGTGTGCAATTCATAGGGGGCCATAGGCAGCACAGGGGAATGTGTGCAATCCATAGGGGGTCATAGGCAGCACAGGGGAACGTATGCAATCCATAGGGGGCCATAGGCAGCACAGGGGAATGTATGCAATCCATAGGGGGCCATAGGCAGGACAGGAGAACGTATGCAATCCATAGGGGGCCATAGGCAGCACATGGAAGCGTATGCAATCCATAGGGGGCCATAGGCAGCACAGGGGGACGTATGCAATCCATAGGGGGGACATAGGCAGCACAGGGGAACGTATGCAATCCATAGGGGGCCATAGGCAGCACAGGGGAATGTGTGCAATCCATAAGGGGCCATAGGCAGCACAGGGGAACGTGTGCCATCACAAGGGGGCTATATTCAATATAAGGGGGCCATATCCAGATTAAGGGGGCTTATTTTAGGATGGGGGGCTATGAGGGACATGTACCCTATATGATTTGTTAGACGGACACTGGCATTATAAGATGGACCCCATTTAAAATTAAAAAAAAATTCTCTTTTCCTTCACCAAATTTGGGGGTGCGTCTTATAATCAGGTGCGTCTTATAAAGCGAAAAATACGCTATTTTTTAGAAGAAAAAAAAAACTTAGAAGGGTTAAAAAATTATCAGCAATTTATTTTTCCAACTAAATTTACAAAATCAATTTTTTTATGGACCACATCACATTTGAAATGTCTTTTAGGGGCCTATATGACAGAAAATACCAAAAAGTTACACCATTCTAAAAACTGCACCCCTCAAAGTACTTAAAACTGCGTTCAAGAATTTTATTAACCTATTAGGTGTTTCACAGGAATTAAAGCAATGTAAAAGGAAAAATTGAAAATTTTACTTTTTTACACAAAAATATGGCTTTAACCTCAAATTTAGTATTTTCATAATGGGAAAAGGAGAAAATGGACCATATAATTTGTTGTCAAATTTCACTAATACCCCATATGTGGGGGAAATCTTCTGTTTGGTTCCACGGCAGGATTCAGAAGGGAAGGAGCACTATTCTACTTTTGGAGCACAAAATTCACTGAATTAGATATTGGACTTTTTCTTTCGCTTTTGCAGAGCCCTTGATGTGCCGAACCAGTGTAAACTACAACCCACAAGTGACCCCATTTTGGAAACTACACTCCTGCAGAAATTTATTTAGAGGTGTGCTAGGCACGTTGAACGTTTTCACAAGGTTAACAGGGGAAATTAGACCATACAAAGTAACACCATTTGACTTTTGGAATTCAAAATTGGCTGAAATAAATAGTGGACAACATGTCGCATTTGCCAAGCCCCTGACGTGCCTAAACGGTTGAAACCGCTCACAAGTGTCCACATTTTGGAAACTATACCTCTGAAGGAATTTATTTAATGGTGTGGCACCACCTCGAAACCACAAGTGGTTCACACAATTTTATAACATTGAACCTTAAAAATAAAAAACATAAATTTTCCCCACAAACATGTTGCTGTTGCCCCAAATTTTTAATTTTTACAAGAGTAACAAGAGAAAATGGATCATACAGTTTTTTTGTGCAATTTTTCCTGATTATGCCAATATTCCATACGTGGTTGAAAACTATTATTTGAGCGCTCAGCAGGGCTTGGAAGGGAAGAAGCACCATTTGTCTTTTAGAGCACAAAATTGGCTGAAATAGATAACAGACATCACGTTGCATTTGCTGAACCCCTGATGTGCCTAAACAGTGGAAACTCCCCACAAGTGGTCCCAGGAGTGAAGAGCACATTCAACTCACAGGTGCTTCACAGAATTTTTCAACAGGCCATGAAAATGAAAAAATAAATTTTTCCAACAAATGTTGCTTTTGCCCCACATTTTTAATTTTCATACGGTTAATTGAAAAAAATGGAAAGTACAATTTGTTGTGCAATTTCTCCAGCGTACACCAGTAGCCCAAATGGGGTTTAAAACTACTGTTTGGGCGCACAGCAGGGCTTAGAAGGGGTGAAAGAAGTGCCATTTGACTTTTTGAACTAAAAGTTAGCTGTCTCCATCTGCCTCATTATAGTGAATTTTCTGTCTGAGGTTCTGTCTGAATCACGTATTTCAGAGATTTTCATTTAAACCCCGGTTTAAGTTCTCAGCTTAGAGCGCAGGATAAATGTGAGCCTTGCCTTACTGAGATCTTTTGGAGGCAGAATAAACAAATGAATAGCAGGTCAAGAACTTTTTTATTTACCTTGCTGTATAAGTGATAAAATGGTTTTATTCCACGGGAAGTTGAGATTACAGCGATACCAGGTTTATATCGGATTTTTATGTTTTTCTACTGTCACACACTACAACGATGGTTTAAAAAAAGTTTTGCATCACCATATTTTGAGAGGTACAATGTTCTAATTTTTATGCCAACAGAGCAATGCCAGGGCGTGTTTTATGCAGGATGAGTTGACGTTTTTATTGGGGCCATTTTCGGCTATGTAACTTTTTTGATCGCTTTTTATTCCGATTTTGGGGATGTAGAATTATGAAAAAACAGCAATTCATAAATTGTTTTCAGTTTTTTTGCAAATCAAAAAAGTCCATGGCCCTTTTTAGTCTTTGGCCTTGGTATTTTCCTTGTCATATCTTTAAACTCGTCAAGAGTTGGATATTGACTAAAAAGCGCCACTTAATATGGTGGTTATGGTGGTCTCCTAAAAAGAGCCACTTCTTGGCTAGGTCCTTCCCGGAGGGATATCTGGCTATTTTCTGTGTCGAGACTCCTAACAGAGGCTCCATGGACTTTTTTGATTTGCATACTTCCCAGGGGGCAATTCACCTAGGATTTAACTGTGTTGAGCGCCTTTGCTGGCTGCAGGCAGTGTTTTCTCTTTCTGGTCTCCCCGAGATCAGTGATTGTTTTCTTTTCAGTTTTTTTTGTTTTATGTCATTCACTGTTTGATGAAAGTGATAACACAGCTTTATTCCTCGGGCCAGTATAATTCCATCCATACCAAATTTATGTTTTTTCCTCCTTCACGCAACAATAAAAAATAGAAAAAAAAAATTGATTTTGCACCGTAATATTCTGACAGCCATAGCTTTTTTTATTTTTCTGCTGACAGATTGGTGGCTTGGGTTTTTTTTTAGGGAAGAGATTACAGTACTTTTTGAGGGATATCATATTTATTTTTAATGTACTTTTTTCCAGTGGTTTGATGAAAAAGCCTAATTTTTTCCGTGTTTTTTATTTATTTGTATTTTTATTTATTTCTTTTACGTTTTTCAATTAAGGGGTTAACTAGTGTGACAGATTTATAGATTGGGTCATTCAAGATATTGCGTTTATTATTTTTTTTTGTTTTTATATAAATCTATGTATATATTGGTATAATATGTTTGTTGTTTTATATTTATTTGTTGTTATTTTTTAAATATTCTATCAAATTTTTATAACTTTTTTTACCTTTTTTACTTAGTCCTCCTATGGAAGATTAACTTTTATTAGTATGATTGCTGGTATAATGCATTGCCATGTACAAACATGGAATTGCATTACAGCTGTCAGTCTGACACTAACAGAATGCCTGTTTGACCATGCTCTTGGCATGGTTGAACTGGCCACCATAGCCAACAAACCCCGAAGGCAACCATCTTGACCCTCCCCATCCCTCTCTCTGCCATCCTCCTAAATGCTGTGATAGCTATTGATTGTAGCACTGGCTCCTGCACTATCACCAGGATGTACTGGTACGTCCATTTGCGAGAACATTCTGCAAAATATGATTTACTGATACGCCCAAAGTCGGGTCAGGGTTAATAGAAGGGGGAGGGTAAATGATTTCCAAACTCCTCTGGCGGTAGCTTATTTTTCCTGAAAAAAAGGATTAGATATTGAAATTCAACATAGTTACAGTACATGGTTAGATAGGTTTATAAAAGACACAAGTCCATCAAGTTCAACCTTTCTCCACCATTTAGACATTTTCTATCACTAAATTATTTCTATCTTACAGGTAAAGTTATTGTAAGAAAAGCAGCCATCCCTACTATAAATGCTGTTATAGTAATTGCCATTGCTACAGCTTGTGGTGGGGCATTTCAGAGTTTCACTACTACAACCGTAAAGCTCTAGCTCAGTGAGATTAGATGGAGAGCGTCTGTGAACAGCAATTTTTAATCCTCCAGGATTGCCCTTTATTTAGCTCCATAATCTTCCCATCAAACAAACAAACTTCCTAGCTTCCCTGTTCCTGTTGTAGAAAAGCCTCCCCACAGCGTGATGCTGCTACCATCCTGAATGGTGGTGGGGATGTTGTTTTCAGGGTGATGTACAGTATTAGTTCTCTGCCACACATAGCATTTTGCATTTAACCCCAAAAGTTCTACTTTGGCCTCATTTGACCAGAGCACATGGTAGCTTTGTCCCCTACATGTCATTTTGCAAACAGACTGTTATTGCTTTCTTCCTACGACTCCATAATGGCCAGATTTGTGGACCACTCGACTAATAGTTGTCCTGTGGACAGATTCTTCCAATTAATGAGAAAAGCTCTGGCACACTCAATGAAAAATAAGAGAATGGAGATTGTTTTGATGCTTCAAGTGTATATTTATTTGTGCAAGGATCAAAAAAAATTTTTTCATCCAACGTTTCGACCGCGTGTTTTTACGGTCTTTATCAAGGATGTAATTTATCTAAATGCAAGATGAGTAGGATGAATGCTATCTGATAATCGTTCGTCACAATGAATCATTAGGTAGATACGCTTGAGATCCTTATGCATCAGAGATTGGTAGGTAATTGATACTGTAATCCGTTTTCATAAACGGGACACCATGTAAGTCTAAACAAGGACATGCAAGGGATTCTTGTACACTTTGCTTGAAAAGACGCAATAGAAAGATTTGGTAGTTCTATAAAGGATGTTCTCCTTTTGTTGCAATGTCTTTAATCTGGTGTAAATGGGGAACACACCAGAATAATAGGTGATATAAGAGAAGTATGTCTCTCACATGCTATGCAGGGAACCTGCTTGTAGGCTACTCATGTATAAATGAAAGCACAGCCGAGCTGTGGTGAGATAGGTCTTATCTGTGGTGGTTCAGGGTAGGGGCCCTCAGGAGAATGTGCACATCACAATCTCATATTTATATTGTAAAATATTTAGAAAACCATGTATCTTTACACTCAACAAATATTTGCTACATTATATTGTGTAATGTGGCGACCAGCTACATTGTGAATGGCCCCGGTATGTGTCATAGAGGTGGTTGTCCTCCTTGAGGTAAAGCTGGAGGTTTCCCTGGGACCTGTAGTGCCTCAAGATTAATTGAGGCATTCATGGCCAGGGTTACATATAGCTAATGTTATGGGTTTGTCTGTTTTTGCAGATACCTTCACCTGTGGGTGTTTCTGATGTCTTTAACCCCTTAGGCCCTGTGCGCACGCTACAGATTTGCCGCATATTTTGCTGCGGATTTGCAGCGGATTTGCTTCAGAAAATGTGTCTAACATTGCTGCAGTCATTCCCCAGCAAATCCTAGTGGTTTTAAAAAATGCTGTGCGCACACTGCGTTTTTTTTATACCCGCAGATTTACCCACGGATTTTCCGCTGCGGAATTAATGAGCATGTCACTTCTACCTGCGATTTTTGCCATAGAGAATGGTAAAAATCCGCAGGGACCAACTTGTGGAAAATCCGCGATAAATCCGTGGCAAACTGTGGTAAAATCGCGTGCAGATTTCGTTGCGGTTTTGGTGCGTTTTTTTTTTACCGCGAGTGCGGGATTCTTTAATAGAGTCAGTTTTTTTCTTAAGAAAAAGGCACTTTCTAGTGCGCACATAGCCTTAAAGAGGAAGACAATTTTGTACTGAATGATTAGGCCATTTTTTGGAATTCTGACCAGTGTCAATTTCACAGGTTATAACTCTGGAACGCTTTCACAGACTCCGGTGATTCTGACATTCTTTTTTCATTACATTTTGTAGTTCAGGACAGTTAAATTTAGGACGATATTTTTTTATTTTATTTCTGGAAAAAAAAATCAGAAATTTGATGAAAATTTTGAAAATTTTAATTTTTTAGCCCTTAAACCAGAGAGTTATGTCACACACAATAGTTCATAAATAACATTTCCTGCATGTCTACTTTACATCAATTTCTACATTACAGCAATTTTTGAAACAAAATATTTTGGGGTTAGGAAGTTAGAAGGATTCAAAGTTCATCAGCAATTTCCCATTTTTTTTAAACAAAATATACAAAACCATTTTTTTAGCGACCACAGCACATTTGAAGTGATTTTGAGAGGCCTAGGTGACAGAAAATTCCCAAAAGTGACACCATTCTAAAAACTGCACGCCTCAAATTACTCCAAACCACATCTAACAAGCTTATTAACCCTTCCGGTGCTTCACAGTAACTAAAGTGATGTGGAATGATTAAAACAGCAAAATTATCATTTTACCTAAAAATGTTGCTCTAGCCACAATTTATTAACTTTTAGAAGAAATAACACAACAAAACGGAACCCAAAATTTGTTACCCAATTTCTTCTGAGCACGCTGATATCCCACATATGGTCAGAAACCTCTGTTTGGGCAAATGGGAGGGCTAAGAACAGAAAGAGCAATATTTGAATTTTGGAACACAAATTTGGCTGAAATAGATTGCGGGCATCATGTTGCATTTGCCGGGCCGCTAAGATACCTAAACAGCATAAACCTCCCACAAGTGACCCCATTTTGAAAAGTAGACCCCTCAAGGATTTTATCTAGGGATATAGTGAGCATTTTGAACTGACAGGTACTTCACAGACTTTGATAACATTAGACTGTCATATTGAAAATATTCATTTTTTTAGCAAAAATGTTGCTTTAGCACCAAATTTCTCACTTTTTCAAGAGCTAACACCAAAAATAGACCCCACGGTTTGTTACCCACTTTCTTATGAGCACGGTGATACCTCACATGTAGTCAGAAACCTCTGTTTGGACAAATGGGAAGGCTCGGAACAGAAGGAGCAATATTTGAATTTGGAAAGCAAATTTGGCTGCTGAAAAAGGTTGTGGGTACCATGTTGCATTAGTAGGGCCTCTAAGGTACCTAAACAGCAGAAAACCCCACAAGTGATTCCATTTGGAAAACTAGACCCCTCTAGGAATTTATCTAGATGTTTGATGAGCATATTGAACCCCTGGGTGCTTCACAGGATTTTATAACATTGAGCCTTGAAAATAAAAAATACATTTTTACCACAAAATTGTTACTTCAACCAGGTAGCTTTTTTTCCACAAGAGTAACAGGAAAAAATGCAACATACAATTTATTGTGCAATTTCTCTTGAGTTCGCCGGTACCTCATATGTGGTGGAAATCAACTGTTTGGGCGCACGGCAGGGCTCAGAAGGGAAGGAGTGCCATTTGACTGCAAAATTGTCTGGAATCATTAGCAGACGCCATGTCACGTTTGGAGAGCTCCTGAGGTGCCTACACAGTGGAGCTCCCCCACAAATGACCCCTTTCTGGAAACTAGACCCCTCAAGGATTTTATCCAGGGGTATAGTGAGCCTTTTGAATCCACAGATACGTCACAGAATTTGATAACCTTAGGTCGTCATATTTAAAATTTTCATTTTTTTCACAAAAATGTTCCTTTAGCACCCAATTTCTCACTTTTTCAAGAGGGAAGACCAAAAAGTGGACCACACAGTTTTTGTGGCCAAAAACATCTGAATGGAGACCATTGGAGATACCTGAACTTTTTCTTCCTTTTCCCCTGGGCTTCCTGATGATCCGTTGTGGGCGTGGAAAGCGTTGAGGCCATGAATATCTGCACCGACAATTAAGGGAAGTAAATATGTGTCGCAGAATGCATTTGGTAATTGATCATTATCATTATATACAATTTGCTGAATCCTGCATTTGATTTGGAGACTTCAGCATGCATTGTCCCCATTTTTATCTTCAGTCTGTTCAGATACATTATTCCAGAAGGGTTTGTGTATGAGATTTTGCACTTTGTAGCCTACTGTATTATCTAACCATTTGCATGCAGGGTGTAATGATGGAGAGAATCTGATTCTTCCTATTCCCCTTGCCCCTTGTGGGTTTTATGGTTTAGTGCACTTTCTCTTACATTGCATAGGGCTACACCAGGGCAAAGTAGGGTAAGTCGACGCAAAACGGGGGCGCCAGGCTAAGTTAGAGTGTCATACCCTCCGTTGCAAGGTAGGAGCGAGCCCTAGGGTATCACAATGGCTATTTTAGATCACAGCCCCAAACAGGGGTTTGTGTTCTGTATGTTTTGTTTCTCCTACCTCTCACTGACTATTACATATTCAGTCCTGTTTGTACTCCCTGTACTTATTTACCCTATTAGATGAGTTATTGTTCACTATGGTGTTTTTTGACTTGGGTATTTTAATTGATAATAATAAAGTCTGATTTTAAGGAATTTTTCTCAAAAATTGTTTGTTAACCTTGTTTATGCAATCCCCTATTCATTGTACTTGTTAAATTTAAAAACTTCTGATTGGACAAACGATAGGGTTTGGAATGGAAGGAGCACAGTTTGAATTTTGGAAACATTTAAATAAATTGTGGGCACCATGTCTCATTTGCTGGCCCTCTAGGGTACCTATATATAGAAACCACCACAAATGACCCCATTTTGGAAATTAGACCCCTCAAGGACTTTATTCAGTGAGCATTTTGAATCCACGGGAACTTCACTAAAATGTTACTGTTGCACCAAATATCTCACTTTTACACTATTGTCCACGATCCGACGACACTTCGTCTAGGATGCAGTGTCAGTGCTCCTGTGGAGATGCAAGTGATGTCCACAGGAGAACGTAGCTGCCTGTGCCCACCATCCGGGTTCAGGCTGCTGTGGACTTTCGCTCTATTCTCCCTGCGGAGAACACTCTTGTCTCCACAGCATAAATTGACATGCTGAGGCTCAGGAAGCTGTGCCACCAGTCTGTTTATGCTGCAGAGAAAACAAGCACAGTGGGCAGGAGCGTTCTAAAGATCCTTCCCCTCTGCTTGTACTGCACAACAAGTCCTAAATGCTACAAACCCTGATTGTGGGCACATAGCCTAACAAGCTAGGATGGATGGATGGAGACATGACAAACAGATATATAACGTCCCACCTCCTATATATTCTGAGATGGCACCTTTTAGTAACTTTCATGTGGCACTAAATGGTGCTTAGCCTTGTATTTAGCCAAAAATAAATAAATCATTAAAAAAACGACGTGGAGCCCCGCCATTATTAACAGCCAGGTAGCATAAAGCAGGTGACTGCAGCCTGCAGATCACAGCTGGCAGCTTCACCTTGGCTGGTAATCCAAAACAGAGGGCACCCCAGGCTGTTTTTTTTAATTATTTGTGAATAAATAATAAAAAAAAAATATGGGGTCCCCTCAAATTGGATTACCAGCCAAGGTGAAGCTGACAGCTGGGGTCTGGTATTCTCAAGGTGGCAAGAGCCATAGTTATTTGGCCCCTCACAGCCTAAAAATAGCAGGCCACAGCCACCCCAGAAGTGACACATCTATTAGATGTTCCAACCCTGGCGCTTTGCCCCGGCTCATCCCGTTAATCTGGTGCAGTGGAAAACGGGGTCATTTATGGGGTTGATATCAGTTGTAATGTCAGATGTCAACAAACCAATGATTAGTGATGTTCAGTGTCTATCAGATACCTGACATTACTGTTAGTAATAAAAAAAAGACAAAAAAAAGTATTTGAAAAAACACTCCCCAACACATTCTCTTTCACCAATTTATTGAAAAGAAGAAAAAAAAAATCCGGTTTGCCGTAATCCATTTTGTAGGCTCACGACGACTCTGGACCTTTCAGAATATGGGGGGCACGCTCAGAGAACGTATCCCCAATTTTCTGGAAGTGCAGACCCTCCATGTGAGTAGTGTGGCTGCAGTATACTGCACCCATTCTCCCCGGATCCACAACACGGCAGTATCACTTCTAGCAGAGAGCCGGCTGACAGCTGCTCTGCGCATGCGGCCGCCATCTTTTGAGAAGGAGGAGGGATCACTGTGGATCATTGTTGCAACAGGTACCGGGGAATACTGGTGGGGTTATAAGGGGTGACCTAGATTGACTTGGGGAGGGGTTTTCTGTCGCATGTGACATCTCACATGCGAAAGAAATCAGAAGAGGATGAATGCGGCTGGCATGCTAGACCTACGTGCCGCCATCTTAGTGTTCGAGAGGTGGAGGGGGCTCGGGGGCACTTTCCGAGAGCCGTAATTTTTTTATTTTTCCGTCAATCTTGCCATCTGAGGGCTTGTTTTTTGTGGGACAAGTTGTAGTTTTAAATGAAACCATAAGTTGTACCATATAGTGTACTGGGAAACAAAACAACAAAAATTCAAGTGTGGAAACACTGCAAAAAAAAGTGTGATTGCAAAATAGTTTTTGGGATAATATATTCACCATGTTCACTATATGGTACCAAACTTGAATAGGTTTACTTGTATCTAAGGGGTTAAAAAAAAGTTACAAGTTTGTCCAAAAAAAGTGGCTTTTGAGATTTTTCTCGATCTATTGCTCAGTGATGACTTATTTTTTGCATCTCGTGCTGACGTTTTTAACTGTACCATTTTTGCGCAGATGCTACGTTTTGATCTCCTGTTATTGCATTTTGTGCAAAATTTGCGGCGACCAAAAAACGTAATTTTGGCGTTTGGAATTTTTTGCCGCTACGCCACTTACTGATCAGATTAATTGATTTTATATTTTGATAGATCAGGCTTTTCTGAACGTGGCGATAGCAAATATGAATATATATATATTTTTTTTTTAACCCTTTAATTTTCAATGGGGCGAAAGGGGGGTGATTTGAACTTGTAGGGTTTTTTTGTTTTTTTTTTTTTTAATTTTTGAAAACTTTTTTTTAACTTTTTTTTTATTTTACTAGTCCCCCTAGGGGGCTATAGCGATCAGCAGTCTGATCCCTCTTCCATATCTCCAGATCACAGCTACATAGCTGAGATCTGCAGATATGCTTTTTTACTTTCAATGCCGGCACTATTTCGTCATATGACCCTGTGCTACCATGGCAACCACCGGAAGTCACGTGATCACGTCACGTGACCTCCGATGGGGCGGGGTAAGTCATCATAATGGCTGCGCGCATATACATCTCGCTGCCAGATTTTGGCAGCGAGATGTAAGGGATTAATATTCGCGAGTAGAAGCGATTCCACTCGTGACTACCAGGCACACGTCAGCTGTTGAAATCAGCTGACATGTGCGCAGATTGGCCGTGGGGATTAACCTCACACTATCCATGACGTACCTAATGGGTCGCTAAGGGGTTAAATTGAAATGAGTTGCTCTGCTACCTCAAAGACTGTCAAGCGTGTGAGTAACCCCATTATGCAGAGTGTGACCTGCAAGCAATGTCACCATTGGCATATCACATAATATCCCAATATAATACATGTAAGTTTGTCGGTGGGACATGAAAAAATGGGAAATAGTTCATGGTGTATGAATTCTTTTTCATAGCACTGTAAATGAGATCTTCTATGAGGTGTCTTTTTTCCAACCTAAACAAGCCCAACTTTTCTGACCTCTCGTAATTTGAGAGGCCTTTCTTCCCATATAATAATCAAGTTACTCACTCTTGAATAGATTCTGTGTATCCAATATCTCTTTTACAATATAGAACCCAAGACTGGATCCCAAAGCTAAGATGTGGCCTTACAGGTGATTTATACATGGGTAAAAGTAGTGATGAGTGAGCGTGCTCACCACTGTTTGTTAGTCGATTGAGCATCGTCGTTCTCAGGCGCAAATCAAGTACTGAGTATAATGTAAGTCAATAGGAAAAAAGCCTTTTTAAAGGTAACCTGTCAGGTGCAATATGCACCCAGAACCACGAGCAGTTCTTGGTGCATATTGCTAATCCCTGCCTAACTGTCCCTGTATACACTAGCATAGATAAAGGGATTTTTAGAAAAAGCATTTATAAAGATCTTTTATCGTATGCTAATGAGTGAGGGGACTAGTCCCCTGGGCATTAGTTCCTCTGGGGCTAGTAGGCTCCATTAGCATCGTGCTAACATGCTAATGAATGTTCAGCATCAGAGTCAGAGGATGATCTCACTCACCTCTCCGCTGCCATCGCCACCCGACACTGGATTCCGGCTTCATAGTGCGCATGGCCGAAACTCTGGGGTGATGTGCACTGAGCCGAAATCTAGTGTCGGGCGGCAATGGCAGCGGAGAGGTGAGTGAGATCATCCTCTGACACTCGCATTTATTAGCATGTTAGCACACCCACAGGGGCATACTAACATGCTAATGGAGCCGACTAGCCAGGGGAACTAATGCCCAGGGGACTAGTCCCCTTGCTCATTAGCATACGATAATAGATCAATACTTTTTCTAAAGATCTCTTTATCTATGCCAGTGTATACAAGGACAGTTAGGTATGGATTAGCAATATGCACCCAGGACTGCTCGTGTTTCTGGGTGCATATTGGACCTTACAGGTTCACTTTAAGCTCCAATGCTCAATCGAGTACCAATTAGTGGCGAGCACTCTTGCTCTTCACTAGTAATAATACTTCTGGATCACATGTTTTTTTTTCCCTCTCTTTCTTCCGAGAACCGTAACTTTTTAATTGTTCCGTCAATCTTCCCATATAAGGGCTTGTTTTTTGCGGGTCGAGTTGTAGTTTTAAATGAAACCATAAGTTTTACCATATTGTGTACTGGAAAACAGCAAAAAAATGTCAAGTGTGGGAAAACTGGAAAAAAAGTGTGATCTCACAATATTTTTTGGGATATTTTATTCACCATGTTCACTATATGGTAAAACTGATATGTCGCTGTGATGCCTGAAGTCGGTGCGAATTTGTAGACACCAAACATGTATAGATTTACTTGTATCTAAGGGGTTAAAAAAATTCACAAGTTTGTCCAAAAAAGTTGGCGCATGTTATGCGCCACTTTCTGAAACCCGTAGTGTTCTCATTTTTTTGGATCCATGGCTCAGTGATGGCTTATTTTTTGCGTCTTGAGCTGACATTTTTAACGGTACCATTTTTGCACAGATGCTACGTTTTCATCGCTTGTTATTGCATTTTGTGCAAAATTTGCAGTGACCAAAAAACATAATTTTGGCGTTTGGAATTTTTTTGCTGCTACGCCGTTTACCGATCAGAATAATTGATTTTATATTTTGATAGATCGGGCATTTCTGAACGCAGCGATACCAAATACAGTGGATCCTTGGATTAAGAGTAACTAGGTTAGAGAGCGTTTTGGAAGACAAGCAAAGCTTTTTAAAAATTTGTAATTTGGTTTAAGAGTAATGCTTTGCAATAAGAGCAAATAGTCACTTTGCATGCTTCCGGTTCCGTCCTTTCACCAGGCTATGACATACTGTTGCGGTAACTTTCTGTACATATGTACTGTATACAGTATACCATTGTAAAGTACAGTATATACTATATAGCATGTATATTAATTTGCATTTATCAATACATTATTGTACTTTCTTTCTGATAACCAGTACTGCACATTACTTGTACTATACCTCCCACACACCAACAATTCTATTGTAAGCTAAAAAGCAATTTAATCTGTTTTATATGTGTGTTACTGTACTGTACAGTGGTTTGTATTAGTCTGCTGTAATAATTTTATATGAATGCAGTACATTATTTTGTATTACTGTAATAAATTTGTATAAATACAGTAAATAGTTTTGGGTTGTGGAAAGAATTGTCTACATTTCAATTATTTCCTAAGGGGAAAATTTGCTTTGATATAAGAGTAACTTGGTTTAAAAGCACACTCCCATAACCAAATAATCTCGTAATCCACGGTTCCACTGTATGTGTATATTTTTTATTTTTTTAACCCTTTAGTTTTCAATGGGGCAAATGAGGGGTGATTTGAACTTATGTTTTTTTTTTTTTTTTTAATAATACTAGGTCCCTTGGGGGACTATAACGATCAGCAATCTGATCGCTCTTCCATTTCTCCAGATCACAGCTACACAGCTGAGATCTGCAGATAGGCTGCTTTACTCTCACTGCCGGCGCTATGTCAGCATTGAGAGAAAGTGACTCATGATAGCTACAGGCGTCATCACATGACCCTGTGCTACCATGGCAACCACCGGATTTGATCACGTGACTTCTGATGGGGTCGGGTAAGTTATCGTTATGGCTGCGTGTATATACATCTCACTGCCAGATTTTGGCAGCAAGATGTAAGGGGTTAATAGTCGTGGGTGCAACGTGATTCTACTCGCGACTATCAGGCACACATGTCAGCTGTTGAAATCAGCTGAGATGTGTGCGGATCGCCGCGGACTGCCCACAGCAGCCCACGGGGATTAACCTCATACGATCCATGACGTACCCAGTACATCATGGGTCGTAAAGGTTTTTTTTAACAAACTCTAAAATCTTGTTTGCTGTTCCAGCTGCTGCCAATTATGCCAGTACCCAATTCTGTAGCACCAAGTATGTTTTTACTTAAAGGGAACCTGTCAGGTGCAATATGTGTGGCGCCCCTGGCCTACTCAGGCGCCAATGAGTACTGCACCCATGCTGGGTGAGTGCAAACAGGAAATCCTGAAGGCTGGTGGAATAGGGTGTGTACGCACAGACACATAGCAACCAGGTCTCCCACACTCTTGAGGGAACCCCTGGGCAGACCCAGGAGGGGGCGTGCCTCCACATCCAATCAAGGGGTGCGGTAGAGAGGCTGGAAGCTAGGTTGCAGTGGCAGTCTGGAAAAGGAGCTGGAGGTAGCCAGTCTGAAGCGGAGGTGCAGGAGAGCGGACACGCTAGTCAGACCCTGCACGTGTAGTAGCCGTTGGCGGGGGAGAACAGTCACTAGAAGTTGGACAGAAAGACGCTGAGGAAGTCAGCTGATCGTGTACGGAGACTTCTGGTGGCTAGGCATGCACGGGGAACAGGTCCCTAGAGACAGACATCCATTTAGTGGTCTGCTAAACCTGCCGGTGGGGTGGACCACAAGTCCCACGTCAACCAAAACAGAGTACGAGCATCAACAGCAACGAGGGGGCCCATAAGGAGGATAGAGCCTGGAGCCATCTTCCTTGTTCCATGCTGCCTGAAAAATGGCCCGGAAAGGGGAGAAAAGGCAGTTGCAACTTCCCTGGATGAATCCCACGGTACTTTAAGTCAGGGGTTATCAGGTGTTATCCGAAACAAGAAGTGCTAGGAAGGCGAGTTAGCGGTTACCTTAGACCAGCCTGAAGGATACCTGGTTCCACCTGGTGTATCTCAGCATCGCCCGGGTTACCTCACAAAACCAGCTGAACGTGAGTAAACAAGTTGAAAGACACTTTGGACTGCGACTGAGTTATTCTGCGACCTGTTGTTCCACACACCCGAGCCCCTGGGGCCAGCCTCACTCTCGGGAGGCCACACCATCCGACTGCAGATTCCATCAGCCCCAGACACTCGTTAAACTGTAGTGGCGGTCACCTATAACCCTGACCCGAAACCGAGAGTGGCGTCACAAGTAAATAACCTGACATACCTGTTGCCAGAGAAGATTCCAACGAGTAGTCCCTGCGGTGTCCCTGGAGGTGGAGCGGTGTCCCTGGGGCGACCGCCTCTGCGGTGGGCGACTCATCTTTGGCGTCACGAACAGGATAAGGACTAGACCTGTTTGGACAGGTGACTGTGCGCCTTGGCGGTCCGAACAGAAAATTTGAACTGCCGCCATATTGGCACCAGCAAAAGCGTGCAAATTTGAAGACTGCAGCCCGAGCAGAAGAAGAGTACCGCCCACAAAGAGGTGTGGTTGTCACAGGCTCCCTGAAACGGTCTGGCCCCGTGAGAGGAGAAGATGGGGGTGGATCTGTCCCTGGACTGCGGGGACGCCCCAGTCCTGCGGGAGGAAAAGAACGAGAAACGAAACTAAGTAAAAAGGGGCTAGCAGAACCTGTTGAGCAGCGAGCGAGGCAAGATGGCATCAGCGAAAGGCGACCGCGAGAAGCTGGGATGGACTAGGCCCATGACTGCTGCTGAGCTGGAGGCAGAAGTAGGAAGAATTGCCAACAGGAGAGAGGAACGGAGCAGGCGAGAGATAGCCGCTTGGAAAAAGGAGATGATATCAGCAATAAGAAACCTGTAGATGTCGGTGCAGCGAGGCCCGCGTGGAGGTGCCGCCCACGCCCAACGGGAGGCATCGCTGGCGATAGCGACCCTGCTGCGGGATTTCTCCAGCCGGAGCCTTAGTGAATCCAAGACTGCCCCTGTTACACCGGGTATGCCAACCTCACCAGCGTTGTCACCAGAGGCCGGTGCGATGCCTGATGCGATGCCCGATGCGATGTCCGGTGCGATGCCTGATGCGATGTCCGGTGCGATGCCTGATGCGATGTCCGGTGCGATGTCTGATGCGATGTCCGGTGCGACACCCGCGGCCAGACCAGACCAGGCCGCAATGCCTCTTATCCCGGCTAGACCAGACCTGGCCGCAACGCCTCTTGTCCCGGCCAGACCAGACCAGGCCGCAATGCCTCCTGTTCCAGTTGCCCGACCAGGGGTGGTCACAGTGCCCCAGCCGCTGACTGGGGGTCCCGTCCTTGTGTTCCGTCATGAAGCAGACAAGGAAATAGCTCGGATAAGCAGAGGACTAGAGGCTCAGTTCCCAGCACCCCTGGTAGACATGTACCTGGTTCCTAAGCTGCCATCCCGACCTGAAGAGGTCCCAACACCCTCTTCGCTAGAGAGGGATCCATCATCCTGCCCGGCTGCTGGAGGCTCGTCCCCAGAGCTGCTACCAAATCGATCAGAGGAGGACACAGCACCCTTAAGGAGAAAGGGAGCCCTGGAGGTCGCGCTGCCGTTCCCCCGATGACCGGAAGAGGTCGCAGCACCCTCCGCCAGGGAGGGAGACGAGATTCAGCCACTACCGCTGTTATTCCCCAACCGACCGGAGGGGATCACAACACCCCCTGCCGAGGAGGAAAAGCTGGCAGCATATAGTCCCAGCATGTGCGTTACCTCGGTGCCGACTGATGACCTGGTGATGATGATGCAGAGACCAGCGGCAAGTGAGATCCAGACACCCCCTTGAGAATCCCTCCCCAGAGAGAGAGCAAGTAGAGGCCAGAGATTTGCAGGAAAAGCGGTCCCTGCGGCAGACCGGGTTCCAGGCCAGAGATCCCCTCCACCGTGGGGTAGTGGAGGAATTTAACTGCCGCACAGGGTATGGATTCATAGTGGAGTCCGGAGTGAAGGAGGGTATCTTTGTCTCCAGAAGTGATGTGCAGTCCTACCTACAGCGAGGACACCCATGTCGAGACCTCTATGCGGGAGATGTTGTTGAGTTCACCAGGCATATGGGTGAAAGAGGCTGGTTTGCCTTGGACGTGGTACAGTGCCCTAAGGAAACCGTGGCAAGTCCAAGCTCCAACCCCACTGTTCCTACCAGATCCTCAGAGTCATCACCACTAGAGGATACCCATGCTGCTATTTCCCAAAGTCAGAGCACGGAAAGCAAGAGCCCTGATCTTGAGAGAAGCAAGTCTGTGTGGTTAGAAAAGTAAGTTTAAAATGTTTTAAAGTTAAGCAACGTTTAAATGTTTAAGAAAATGTGCCCACAAGAACTAGTCAGGTGCCACTGCGCACTGCACCCTTTCTTGGTGAGTGCAAACAGGTAATCCTGAAGGCTGGAATAGGGTGTGTACGCACAGACACATAGCAACCAGGTCTCCCACACTTTTGAGGGGACCCCTGGGCAGACCCAAGAGGGGGCGTGCCTCCACATCCAACCAAGGGGTGTGGTAGAGAGGCTGGAAGCTAGGTTGCAGTGGCAGTCAGGAAAAGGAGCTGGAGGTAGCCAGTCTAAAGAGGAGGTGCAGGAGAGCGGACATGCTAGTCTGACCCTGCACGTGTAGTAGCCATTGGCGAGGGAGAACGGTCACCAGAAGTTGGACAGAAAGACGCTGAGGAAGTCAGCTGGTCATGTACAGAGACTCTGGTGGCTAGGCATGCACGGGGAACAGGTCCCTAGAGACAGGCATCCATTTAGTGGTCTGCTAAACCTACTGGTGGGGTGGACTACAAGTCCCACACCAACCAAAACAGAGTCTGAGCATCAGCAGCAACGAAGGGGTCCATAAGGAGGATAGAGCCTGGAGCCATCTTCCTTGGTCCACGCTGCCAACAAACGGGCCAGAAACGGGAGAAAAGGCAGTTGCGACTTTCCTGGATGAATCCCACGGTACTTTAAGTCAGGGGTTGTCCGAAACAAGAAGTGCTAGGAAGGCGAGTTAGCGGTTACCCTTAGACCAGCCTGAAGGATACCTGGTTCCACCTGGTGTATCTCAGCATCGCCCGGGTTACCTCACAAAAACCAGCTGAATGTGAGTAAACAAGTTGAAAGACACTTTGGACTGCCACTGAGTTATTCTGCGACCTATTGTTCCACACACCCGAGCCCCTGGGACCAGCCTCACTCTCGGGAGGCCACACCATCCGACTGCATATTCTATCAGCCCCAGACGCTGGTTAAACTGCAGTGGCGGTCACCTATAACCCTGAATGCAAACCGAGAGTGGCATCACGACTAAGAAGTAAATAACCTGACATACCTGTTGCCAGAGAAGATCACAAAGAGTAGTACCTGTGGTGTCCCTGGAGGTGGAGCGATGTCCCTGGGGCGACCGCCGCAGCGGTGGGAGACTCATATGCACTCAGAACCACGAGCAGTCCTGGGTGCATATTGCTAATCCCTGCCTAACCATCACTGTATCTAGTAGCATAGATAAAGAGATCTTTAGAATAGGTATTTCTAAAGATCTTTTACCGTATGCTAATGAGCGAGGGGACTAGTCCCCTGGGCATTAGTTCCCCTTGACAGTAAGCTCCATTAGCATGTTAGCATGGCCCTGTGAGCGTGCTAACATGCTAATGAATACGCAGCAATGAAGACAATGTATGCGTCCTGGCTTCAAACTGAAGTTTTGCGCATGACCCAAACTCTGGGGTCATGCGCACTGAGCTGAAATCCCCAGTCGAACGCGATGGTGGAGATGAGGTGAGTGAGATCAGCCTGTGACACTGCGTATTCAATAGCATGTTAGCACACCCACAGGGGAGTACTAACATGCTAATGTAGCCGACTAGGTAGGGAAAGTAATGGCCTGGGGACTAGACCCCTCACCCATTAGCATACGGTAAAAGATCTTTAGAAATACTTTTTCTAAAGATCTCTTTATCTATGCTAGTGTATACAGGGACGTTTAGGCAGGGATTAGCAATATGCACCCAGAACTGTTCGTGGTTCTGGGTGCATATTGCACCTGACAGGTTCCCTTTAAGTAAAAGCATACTTGGTGCTACAGAATTGAGTATTCTGGTTACAAGTAAGCTGAGTAGCAGTACTCAATGTCAAGCAGCAGCTGGAAAATCAAACAAGATTTTAGAGTTTATTAAATATCCCTTTACAACCTATGACGTACTGGGTACGTCATGGATCGTGTGAGGTTAGCATATGGTAAAAGATCTTTAGAAATACTTTTTTTAAAGATCTCTTTATCTATGCTAGTGTATACAGGGATGGTTAGGCAGGGATTAGCAATATGCACCCAGAACTGCTTGTGGTTCTGGGTGCATATTGGACCTGATGGATTCTTTTTAATGTACATGCAGCAATACGATAATTACATTTATCAACATTATACGTCATCTGTCATTTGTTTGCCCATGTAGACATCTTATCCACATTGTTCTGTAATATTATGCTATCAATCTCAGTTTTTATTATCCTACATAGTTTTGTGTCATCAGCGGAGACAATCCCATCTACAAGGCCATTAATAACGAGATTAAATTAAATTGGTCCTCACTCGAGATGAGCAGATCGATCTGTGGAGTATCAAGTTCAAGTTAAATTTCCTGAAATTTTTCGTTTCAAACATTTTAAGATTTTATTTGCGGATACGAAAAAAAAAAATAGTCTGGTACCATTTCCTACACTGCTGAAGCATCCTCATAATACCCTGCAGCTATGACTTTTTAAAGATTGTCATACCCTGTATAGTGGTGGTCAGTACCTGGGCCATCACAGATCAGCGGCTCCTAGTGGAGCTCAGTGTCATTTTTCATCTCCAGAGTCACTGGAGTATGTTTCTCTCTTTTATAGTGGCTGTCTAAGCTTTTATGGTCAGTGAGGTCTTTTCGCTCCTGTTAAGTGTAGGCTCTGATTATCAGCAGGCTCCTGACCCCTCTCTTGCCTGTAAAGTGTAATCTTTTATGGTCATTGGAGTCCCCTCTCCTCTTATGGTCAGTAGAGTTCTCTCTATCCCACATGTATGTTCTGAGCAATTACAAGCTTTCCATTATTGTGATTTCAACTGAGTCTATTTGACACAAAATTAATTATGGGAAAATTCCGTAGTCAGTGAATTTGAATGTCAAAAGATCTTCTCATCTCTAGTCCTAAGGCCCCCTTCACACGTCAGTGATTCTGGTACGTATGTGGCAGTTTTTACCATATTTTCTGGACTATAAGACGCACTTTTTCCCCCCAAATGTTGGGGGAAAGTGGGGGGTGCGTCTTATAATCTGAATGTAGGCTGTGGGGAATGAGGGTGCTGCGGGTCATGGGGGCACGAGCAGGCTGTAGCAGACTGCCGTGACCACGTGGGCCCGCTCATTTAATAAGCATGCCCATCATCCCGCCCATCATCTCTCAGTGCTGAAGCCGGCACTGACAGACGGGGGTGCGCGCATAGTAAACAGACGGGCCCGCATGATCACCCCAGGCAACTATAGCCTGGAGTGATCATGTGCGGCTGTATTCACTGCTCCCTGCGCATCATCATCAGCGCGGGGTGCAGTGAATCAGTATGTTCACCGGCCACGATCCCTGCAGCCGCGCTCGTCCTCCTGTCTTTGCTGGCTGCGGCTGTGTGTGGAGACTAGCGGTGCGTACAGCGATGACGTTATCGCTGTGCGCACGTGTCCACACGCAGCCGGCACAGACAGGAGGACATCGCGATGCTGCAGGGATCGTGGCCGGCTCCACTCTGCGGCACTGCTGCTGGCACAGACAGGAGGAGGAGCGATGCTGCAGGGAATGAGGAAAGGTGAGTATAAACGTTTATTTTTTTTGTCTGCCACAGGATGCAGGCCATATAGCAGAATGGGGATATATAGCAGGATGGGGGCATATAGCAGGATGGGGGCATATAGCAGGATGGGGGAATATAGCATGATGGGGGTATAAAGCAGGATTGGGGTATATAGCAGGATGGGGGTATATAGCAGGTTGCGGCCATACACCAGGATGGAATATATTATGAGCAAGATGCGGCCATATACCAGTATGGGGGTATATAGTAGGATACGGCCATACGCCAGGAAGTGGTATATAGAAGGATGGGAGCACATACCAGGATGGCAGTATATAGCAGGATGGGGGTATTTATCAGGAAGAGGTACATATATATACAAGGATGGGGATCATATACAAGGCAGGCGCATCATTACCAGGATGGGGTACCTTAGAGAATTTGGGGACATTACCCCCATAACAGTGTCAGCAGCAGATCCTCGCCCCATGAGTGTGTCATGACCACATTTTTTGCTTAAAATTTTATTTTCATATTTTCCTTCTCTAAATCGAGGGTGCGTCTTATGGTCCGGTGCATGTTATAGTCCGCAAAATACAGTATACATACCAGAATCATGGACATACACAGACCAATTAAATCAATGGGTCTACGCACACATCACTGATTTTTCACTGACCGTGATTTTTCACTGACCGTGATTTTTATACTCATCTTCTCCAGTGAAGCTGTCTCCGGTTGCTGCTGGCTGCTGCTTCCAAGTCGGCTAATTATGCTCACGTATATTCACTGCACAACCGACCCAGAAGCAGCAGCATCGGGGAGACTGCACAGTTGGACACAGCAGAGTCGGAGATTCAGCACCACGGACAGCAGGAGCGGTGACTTGTGAGTTTGGAGTACCTGATCTCCTCGTATCATGGATCACTGATCACGGATAGCACATGGAGAACACATGTGTGCTGTGAAATTATGGCACATGGAGGGACATATGTGTTTTTAACACGTCAGTGAAAAATATCTGTGTTTTTCACTGACGTGTGAAAGTGGCCTAATACTGACCCTAGAGATCCATTGAGCTGTTTTTATCCCATTTAGAGAATGCCCAATTTACAATGACTCTGCTCCCTGTTCTTCAATCATTTTTTTTATTTTTTTTATCATCCTTCAGTTTGATACCTAGCGGCTAGACGGATGAATGAACTGTGGGAACATCTTCCTCAAGTTTAGATAGGTCTGCCATACTCTTCTTCAATATTTTTTTATTGTATTAAGCTATTAATTTGCTGATCTTTCGCTACGCCTTGTTGCTTCTATTTGTGACACCCCACGGAGCTCAAGATAGGAGCTTCAGTCCGTACCTTGTATACCCGTCGCTGGGCCAGTGATTTGTAGAAGTCGTGGCCTGACCCGGTTCCGTGCCCCCGTGGTGCACAGTAAAGGGAGGCTAGCAAAGATTTTTCCTGGAGAGGTAGTCACTGCTTACGGTGGTGACTGGGGTCCCGGCCTCCTCCGCTGCGGACCTTTCCTCCGACCTTTCCTCCTCCAGGAGGGGAACGGATGATGTCGACTATGCCATCTGTGGTGTACGGCCAGGGATAACGCCGCTGCTGGAGGGTACCTCGCTGGGGGAGATGTTGGGTTGCAGCCAGGATGATATTGCCCCCCTCACAGGCGGAGCGGCCCCCGGGAAGGAGAATGAGGAACTGGGAATCGCCAGATCACAAGGCGACAACAAACAGAGTCAGAGTCACTGGGTTGTGAGTTTCAGATTTGGTTTAGTCACAGTTCTTTCGTTACTGCAATGACTTGTTCGCAGGCAGGGCAGAGGTCAAAGTCTGGTAGAGCAGCCTGTGAGATTTCTCCTTTTTGTGCGCCCATGTGTTGGTCCCCTCCTGGTTTCTGGAGCTCTTGGGACCCACTACTCTGCCACCCGAAGCTGCGCTGGTTCCAAGGGGGCAACGACATCCTCCCCTCTGTAACCCTCTTTTCCTCCATGCCACATGACTACTGGTCCCAGGCTCTCAACTCCTTCCCGGTTAGCCACCTCTCCCATTCCAAGTCTGCCGGGAAATAGACATGGAGCCTCCTAACTGGCATCTCTCTCAGCTTAAGGGTCCTCAGCCGTCCACTCGCCCGGTCCCAGGTAAGGAAAGGGTGTATAACCAATCTGGACCTGGTGGCTCCTCTGCTCTGCCTCCCTGAGAGAGAGCACTCTCAGGGAGCTGGTCACTGCATCCACTCTCTCTCTCTGGTCTCCAAGCGTTCTGAGGTAAACTGAAACTAAACTGTCTCTTTTGTAACTCCCTCCTGTACGTGCCCCCACCTAAGGAATGTTCCTTCTTTGTGTGTGAGGCTGTGTGAACCAGGAAACAAAATCTACCAGACTTTTAACCCCCTCCTGCTCATGGTGGACGGACATTATAAAATACATAAAATACAATACCCTGTAACATCCAGTCTCAGGGGCGCTACATATTCTTTCGACCATGATGTCCTTCTGCAGTGATTGCTCTCTTTGTTTGATGTATCCAAAATAGGCAAGTCATAGCTTTGTCATCCTTGTTTCGAGTGACATGTCTGACTTGTTCTATTCCAAAATGAAAACAGGTTTTTTTTTTAACCCATGTGCATATAGTGTCCCCTAGTCTTTGCTTCTGAATGTTCATTACAAGGCTGTTGTGTGGTACTGTATCTGATTCCTTTATAAAGTCCAGATATATCACATCATGACCAACATCCAGATTTTCACTTACCTCTTTATAGAGTTACAGCATGTGACTTAAGGGTGCTTTACATGCTGCGACATCATTAACGATATATCGTCGTGGTCACGTTGTTAGTGACGCACATCCGGCGCCGTTAGCGACATCGCAGCGCGTGACACAAAGGAGTGACGATCAACAATCGCAAAAACGTCAAAAATCGTTGACACGTCGCTCCTTATCATAATATCATTGGTGGTGCATGCCGCTGGTTGTTCGTCGTTCCTGCGGCATCACACATCGCTAACACAGTGCAATTCATACTGCCTGACTCACAGTGCAAAAAGTAATTCTGGCACACTGGAACAGATCTGCTGCAACACAACAACTGTTTAACTCAGCAGCAGTAGAACGGGTATGGGGACACCACATATACTGTACATATAGATGCAAAGAAGAGCTCTGGAGGGAGACATATGCAGTCTGCAACTGAATGAACAGAAGCAGTTAGTGAGTTAGTTAAATATTGACAAAGCCCCCTTGCCAGATGGCATTTATCCACGGATATTGAGGGAGTTGAGAAAAGTAATTGGCAGTTCACTGTATCATCTCATCTTCGTAGACTGCCTTGTAACAGGCTTTGTACCACAGGATTGGAGGACGGTGTAGATTTGATACTGATAGGCGGATTCATTTAACTACTTGATTTCAGTGGTGTGAAAATTTTTTGAGGGCATTCTAAGATATGACTTGCAAAAGTATACTACAGAGAATAATATAATAACTGACAACCATAATGGACTCATGGACGATAAGTTGTGTCTAAAGGGCGGTTTACACGCTGCAACATCGCTAGCGATAGCTAGCGATGTCGTGCGCGATTGCACCCGCCCCATTTGGTGATAGCACCCGCCCCTGCGACATTTGGTGATCACTGCCATAGCGAACATCACTCTTCATAGGAGATTCAAATAGGAGAACAACTTGCAAGTGGCCACCTTAAATACCTTTTCTCATGATTGGATACACCTGCCTATGAAGTTCAAAGCTCAATGAGGTTACAAAACCCATTTAGTGCTTTAGTAAGTCCGTACAAAGTAGTTAGGAGTGTTCAAATCAAGAAATTGATAAGGGTGGCTATACTTTTGCACCGCTCAAATTTTGTTTAAATGCGGATTGCACATTTTCTGTTAGTACAATAAACCTCGTTACAATCCAGAAATATTACTCAGTCCATCAGTTATTAGATATATGAAACTGAAATAGCTGTTGCAAAAACCCAATTTGTTATAAAGAAAAAAGGTTAACATTAGTAGGGGTGCCCAAACTTTTTCATATGACTGTATTACACTGTAATGAAACAATATGACTGTATATAAACAAGGCAGTGTTCGCAGATAAATAATATCCCAAAACACCCAATACCTGGCTGTAGAGCCTCTCCTTAAATGTAATGTGGCAGTAAGTCAATAGAGGGTGCGTTTTCAACCTTTGTTTTTGTCAGCCTCATATGTTCTGTATCAATAATAGCCAAATAAATGTGTGTGTGTGTGTGTGTGTTCCTCTCCTGGTATAACCCCCATCCTGGGTGACTCCTGGTATATATGTCCTGCTCCTGTTATGTATGTCCTTTTCTTCCTATATATATATATCCCCATCCTGGGCCTTTCCTGGTATGTATGTCGTCTTCCTGGTATATATGTCCCCCATCCTTATTTATTTGTGCCTTTCCTGATATATATATATATATATATATATATATATATGTCCCCATCCTGGTTTATTTGTCCCCATTCTGGTATATGTCCCATTCTGGGGACCTCATAGTATATATGTTCCCTTCCTGGGCCACTCCTAGTATATATGTCCCCATTTTTTGTTTATTTGTCCATTTCGTGGTATACCGTATACCTGTGTGCCTCCTGGTGTATGTATATATATATTATATATACATACCTCTCCTGGGCACATTCTGATATATTTGTCCCCATCCAGGTTTCTGTCCCCTTCCTAGTGTATATATATATTGTGAGGTAGCAGCGTTGTTTGGGCAAAAACGTGAGGCAGTGAGGCAGCAGCGTGTTCACACCAACAGTCTATTTATTGTTGCAGCATAAATAGATCCAATTTCCCACTGTCAAAGTCTCTTCCGGATCACAGCCGCTGCATATAGACAAATTCTTTGCATCAAAAAGTCTTGTTACCTTAGGACCCCGTTAACCGCAGGGATCTGTGTAAGGTTCTCCTAGGCTCACACTCTTGGCCTGTGTTCACTCCACACAGAGCCAGCCCAGCTCACACAGCATGTGTTAGCTTCACTAAGCCTGGCTCTCAACTGAGACACACCCTGCTGTGCTCTGCATGATTTAAACGAAAATGCCGGACATGAGGATTGCTACAAAACCTGGACTGGGAGGAGGGATCTGTCTCCCTGTTACCCTTTGTGCTATAGTCCCCGTAATAGCTATAGCAACCTCAGAGGGTTTCCAGACACATTCTGGGGGACACATAGCGGTCTTCAAATATTACCCCTGTCACTGCCTCACATATCCCCCCCCTCAGTTCAAACGGGCGGGGTTGAACTTTTGCCAACATACAGGGACCTCTGGACAGGGCATCCGCATTGCCCTGCAACCTACCAGCCCGGTGTTCCACAGAAAAGTGAAAGTTCTGCAAGGAGAGAAACCACCTGGTGACTCTAGCATTTCTCTCCTTAGCATTCCTCATCCAGACCAAAGGGGAGTGGTCTGTCACCAGGCGAAAGTGTCGCCCCAGCAGGTAGTAGCGGAGGGATTCCAGAGCCCATTTTATGGCCAGGCACTCCTTCTCCACTATGCTATAGTTCTTCTCTGCCGGGGTGAGTTTTCTACTCAAATAGGTGACCGGGTGCTCCTCTCCATCTACCTCCTGGGACAGAACTGCACCCAGACCCACCTCAGAGGCATCTGCCTGTACTATAAACTCCTTTTGAAAGTCAGGGTTGACAAGGACAGGCTGACCACATAGGACAACCTTTAGCACCTGAAAGGCTTCCTCTGCTTGTGTATTCCAGTGGACCATGACCGACTTCTTCCCTTTTAAAAGATCGGACAAAGGCGCCGACCTTCCAGCAAAATTGGGTATGAATCGTCGGTAATACCCCATTATACCCAGAAAGGCTCTTACCTGTTTTGTGGTAAGGGGACGAGGCCAGTTTTGAATGGCTTCGATTTTGTTTACTTGTGGCTTGATAACCCATTGGCCTATCACATACCCCAAGTAACGGGCTTCTTTGAGACCCATAGCACATTTGCTTGGATTCGCCGTCAGACCAGCAGCTCTGAGCGAATCCACTACCGCTTGTACCTGAGATAAGTGGGTGCTCCAGTCACTGCTATAGATGATGATGTCATCCAAATATGCGGAGGCATATGGTTGATGGGGTTCTAACACTATGTTCATTAATCTCTGAAACGTGGCCGGAGCCCCATGTAAACCAAATGGCAAGACGACATAGTGATAGAGCCCCCCTGGCGTGACAAAAGCGGTCTTTTCTTTTGCCGCCTCTGTCAGCGGCACCTGCCAGTAACCTTTAGTGAGATCGAGAGTCGTGAAGTACGGGGCCCATCCCAGTCTCTCTATCAGCTCGTCGACCCTGGGCATGGGATACATATCAAATTTCGAAACCTCATTTAACTTTCGGAAGTCATTACAGAATCTTAAAGAACCGTCTGGTTTCGGGATCACTACAATGGGACTGGCCCATTCGCTCGTGGATTTTTCAATAACCCCTAGTTGGAGCATCTTTTTTACCTCCTCCACAATGGCTTGCCTACTAGCTTCTGGTACCCGGTATGGCCTCAGGCGTACCCTTACTTGAGGCTCGGTGACAATATCATGGTGGATTACGGTTGTTCGGCCTGGTAGGCTTTAGAACACATCCGTATTCCGCTGCACTAACCTCCGAGACTCCCGTCTCTGCTGTTTTGAGAGAGAATCCCCTATCCTCACTCCCAATTCATCATCAGGGGACTCCTCCTTTGTTGTTGTCAAGGCACCTGAAAAGGTTAGGTCCAACGTTACGTCAGCCACCATACATTCCCTGTCTTTCCATGCCTTCAGCAGGTTTACATGGTAGATTTGCTCTGTTTTTCTTCTACCTGGCTGATACACCTTATAGTTTACTTCCCCCACTTTCTCCCGGATCTCATAGGGACCTTGCCATTTGGCTAAGAACTTACTTTCTGCAGTAGGTATCAGGACTAAGACACGATCTCCCGGTTTAAAAGACCTGATGGAGGCCTTTCTATTATACTGAGTACTTTGGGCTGCCTGAGCATCCAGCAAATGCTCTTTAACAATGGGCATTATTGCCGTGATACGATCCTGCATACCCATAACGTATTCCACTGTGCTTTTGTGAGGGGTGGGCTCCTGTTCCCAAGTTTCCTTAACTATATCCAGCAGTCCCCGTGGATGTCTGCCATACAGTAACTCAAATGGCGAGAACCCGGTGGAAGATTGTGGGACCTCGCGGATAGCGAACATTAAATAGGGCAATAACATGTCCCAATCTTTCCCCTCTTTGGAGACCACCTTTTTCAACATAGCCTTCAGAGTTTTATTAAAACGTTCCACTAGACCATCAGTCTGGGTATGGTACACTGACGTGCGTAGCTGCTTGATCTGGAGGAGTTTGCACAGTTCCTTTGTAATTTTGGACATAAAGGGAGTGCCCTGAGCGGTCAGGATTTCTTTGGGTAACCCCACGCGACAGAACATAGCAAACAACTCCCGAGCAATAAGCCTCGCCAAGGTGTGACGTAGTGGAATGGCCTCCGGATAACGTGTCGCGTAAACCATCACTACCAGGATGTGCTGGTGACCACGGGCTGATTTTACAATGGGTCCGATCAGATCCATAGCAATCCGCTCAAAAGGCACCTCTACAATGGGTAAAGGTATCAGAGGACTACGGAAACGGTGCGTTGGTGCGGTCAACTGACAAACTGGGCAGGACTCACAGAACCTCTTAATTTCTGCGCCGACCCCTGGCCAGTAAAACCGCTGAAACATGCGTTCCCGCGTTTTCTCTTCACCTAGGAGCCCACTCATTAGGTGGTTATGAGCCAATTCCAAGGTCTGACGGCAGTACGGCTGAGGGACCACCAACTGTTCCACTATTTCCCCCCGGATTGTATCAACCCGATAGAGCAACTCTCGCTTTAGAGCCATGTAGGGAGTTTCCAGCCTGGCACCAGGCCGCTGGGGTACCCCATCAATTACCTGTACATTTCCACGTCCAGGAGCCAATGTGGGGTCCCGGAGCTGCGCTGTTCCGAAATTATCTGGAGACACGTTCAACTCCGGGATTGCCTCGGGTGGCTCAACCTCTCCTGCCATTACCTCTAGGGGAAACCTGGCAGGGTTACACTCTGTCCCTATACTGGTGACCCCTACGGCAGGTATCCCTGAGTCGGGATCGTCCGGCTCAGGGCCTGGTTCAATCATACACCTCGGAGGGCTAGGTCGCCTCCCACATAATGTCCAGAACAGGGGCAAGTCTCTTCCCAAAATAACAGCATATGGAAGTCTTTTCATCACCCCCACTTCATGTTGAACCTCTCCACACGAGGTAGCAATGGTGACCCTTTCCATAGGGTATTCACGTAGGTCTCCATGAATACAAAGTACCCCTACTTTATGTCCCGTAGGGTTTTCCCCGGAGACCAAGGAGGCATGTACAAGAGTCACTACACTTCCTGAGTCCAACAAAGCCTCTGCTGTATAGCCATTAACACGTACTTTGCAGAGATGGGGCTCCTCCCCCATAGTAACAGTGCTTACGGTACAAACAGTATGGGCATACATGGATACCCGGCGAGCGTACCGGCAGTCCATGGGTTCTGATGTGAGTGGGCACTGTGCCATCACATGCCCGAGCTGATGGCACCGCCAGCACATAACAGCAGAGGTGTCCCTGTTTCGGGTGTCTGACTTTGGGGAACCGGGACTCCGGCTGACCTTAGTCTGGGGTTTACTCTCTGCCAGGGCTGAAGACGGGGCAGCACCCGAGGAGGGACGGGAGTCTTTTACCAACTGTGAAGGGGGCGTATCCCTACGGAGTGCCCGCTGTGAAGCAGAGTCCCGGACCAACTCCTGGGTAGCTGTGTAGCGTTCCACCAAATTCACTAGCTGGTCTAGGGTACCGGGGTCCCCCTGTCCCACCCACCGTTGAATGGGGGCTGGCAAAGTCCGCACAAACCGTTCAATCACCACCCGCTCAATCATCTGTCCGGGGTTCAAGGTCTCCGGCTGCAGCCATTTTTTTACAAGGTCCAGTAAGACATGGGCCTGTGAGCGTGCAGGTTTTCCCTCCTCAAAGGACCACTGATTCACTCGTTGGGCCCGGAGATAAGTGTTAACCCCCATTCGTGCAAGGATCTCACCTTTCAGTGTGCCATAGTCCTTGGCATCCTCCGTGCTGAGATCCAGGTAGGCTTTTTGGGGTTCACCTACCAAGAACGGGGCCACGACATCAGTCCAACGGTCGATAGACAATTTCTCTCGCTCAGCGGTCCTCTCAAACACGGAGAGAAAGGCTTCTGGGTCATCCTCTGCACTCATCTTCGTAAGTGCCGCCCTTACTCTGTCCTGGGCCGCAGGAAGGACTGGATGACCTGGAGTTACCGCTGGGAGCGCTTCTTGCACAGCAGAAAGCTGCTTAATCAACAAGCTGTTTGTCTCCTGTTGCTGAGCTAACGCCCGCTGGTGCTGAGCATTAGCCTGTTGCTGTTGTGCACTGGTTTGTGCAAAAACCTGCTGTAGTTGAGCAGTAGACTGGGCCAGCTGCTTTACAAGATCCTCCATAGTGGCTGCTGAGGTAAACTGTAACTTTGCAGGCTTGATCATAAACATGTGAAAACTGGGTTGTTGCCCCTAGCAACCAGGCTGCAATGCCTGTAAGCTTCGTGGACCCGCCGATCCACCGCAAACAGTCAGTAAAAATTTTTTTTTTTTTTTTTCCCGGGTAAGTACCTCTTAGGCCATTGCCCTTAGCAACCAGGCTGCCATGCCCGCATTCTCCACCATAATGTGAGGTAGCAGCGTTGTTTGGGCAAAAACGTGAGGCAGCAGCATGTTCACACCAACAGTCTATTTATTGTTGCAGCATAAATAGATCCAATTTCCCACTGTCAAAGTCTCTTCCGGATCACAGCCGGTGCATATAGACAAATTCTTTGCATCAAAAAGTCTTGTTACCTTAGGACCCCGTTAACCGCAGGGATCTGTGTAAGGTTCTCCTAGGCTCACACTCTTGGCCTGTGTTCACTCCACACAGAGCCAGCCCAGCTCACACAGCATGTGTTAGCTTCACCAAGCCTGGCTCTCAACTGAGACACACCCTGCTGTGCTCTGCATGATTTAAACGAAAATGCCGGACATGAGGATTGCTACAAAACCTGGACTGGGAGGAGGGATCTGTCTCCCTGTTACCCTTTGTGCTATAGTCCCCGTAATAGCTATAGCAACCTCAGAGGGTTTCCAGACACATTCTGGGGGACACATAGCGGTCTTCAAATATTACCCCTGTCACTGCCTCACAATATATATATATCTTTTTCAAGGTATCTGTGTTCTCATCCTGGGCCCCTCCTGGCATATTTGTGTGCTGCAAAAAGGAAATAAAAACAAAAACATTTTACTCACCCTCCCTGACTCCCACATTGCACGGTGTCCTCTCTGAGTTGTGATGCATTTCAGCTGGATGTACACCCTCCAATGTGCATCTAGCTGAAGCAAGGCAGATACTGGGGTCAGCGGGCCCTCACCATTCCTGGCTATCGTTTTGAGCTCACCAAGCACTTAAATGTCCCGGCTGGCTGCAGCCCACGTCCTTACTACCTCCACGGCTGTTACCTGCAGCAGTGTGTGATGAGGTCGCGGCAAGGGCGGACACTGGCAGCAAAGGGCCCCTGTGCAAGAATTGACCATGAGCCCCTTCCTCTGAACCCCTCCCACACCTCCCCCCGCCTGTTGGGGTCTTCCATTATTATTTTAAGTTTTAATTGTGCTCATCATCTTGCGCTGGGAAAAAAAAATAAAAAAAAATACTCATTTTCACCTGGTCAAGTGATGCCTCTCTGCTGCTCCATCTATATTTACAGCCCACAGTGATAATGTCCCACGTGACCACTTTAGCCAATCACAGGGCTCCGCAACTGTTGCCATCTACCTTGGCATGACGGCTGAGCCAAACATAGATCAGAGCAGTAGCAAAGAGGAATTGCTGGGCTTGAGGAGGATAAGTGACCCTGAATTTATTGTTTTTCCCTAGCACAAGACTAAGAGCATTAAAAAAAAAAATACAACATAAAATACAGTATATATATATACAGTGGAACCTTGGATAACAAGCATAATTCGTTCCGGGAGTGTGCTCTTAAATCAAGTTACTCTTAAATCAAAGCGAATTTTCCCATAGGAAATAACTAAAACGCAGACAATTTGTTCCACAACACAAAAATATTTACTGCATTTATACAAATTTATTACAGTAATACAAAATAATGTACTGTATTCATATACAATTATTACAGTACACTAATACAAAATACAGTACAGTAAAAAGCATATAAAACAAATTAAACTGTACTTTAGCTTACAATAAAATTGTTGGTGTGCGGGAGGTATACTATAGAGAAAAAATGATGTATAAATTTGACAATCTTTTATTCTAGTACAGTACACAAAAATACACCCCCCAAATCTATTCTCCCCAAAATAAGGGCAGAACTAAGCCAAATGTGGGTTAGGATTAGGAATACTGCACAGGGAATTACAGTACAAGCAATGTGCTGTACTGGTTAGCAGAAAGAAAGTACAATGCTATATCCACAAATGCAAATTGATAGACATGCTATATAGTATATACTTTACTGTGCAATTGTATGCTGTATACAGTACATATGTACAGAAAGTTACCTCCAGAGCGGGTCATAGCGTGGTGAAAGAACGTAACCGGCAGTGGACACGGTGAGTATTTGCTCTTATTGCAAATCATTGTTCTTAAACCAAGTTACAAATTTGTAAAAAGCTTTGCTTGTCTTAAAAAACGCTCTCAAACCAAGTTACTCTTAATCCAATGTTCCACTGTACATATAGGGGCTTATCAAAGCTAAGTAATTACCCCGGGCCCCCCTCTTCACCGGGCCCCGTACACCAGTCATGGTTGTAATGCCCTGATGGAACTACCCTATTTTTATTAGCACCAGGATGTATGAGAAGCAATGGAATGAAACTAAGAGGAAGGAGATACAGATTTCTGACAGTGAGGGCAGTCAGAAAGTATAACAGACTACCACGGGAGGTAGTGAGCTCTCCATCAATGAAATCTTCAAACGGAAGCTGGATAAACAAATAGCTGGGATGATTTAGGAAAACCTACTCTTTCATGGAGTTGAACCGAGAGCCCTTGATGTCCCTTCCAAATCTACCATTCTATGACTCTTCTGACATATTTATTGGAATTTTTTTTTTTCATTTTTTTGTTTGTTTTCTGATTTTTTTTTAAAGATTTTTTTTTTTATTTAGTCCCTAAATGGGACTAAATACAGACTTTTAACTCCCTCCAAAGGTTTTCAACGGGGTTGAGATCTTGAGACTGGCTTGGCCATTCCATATGCTTCTTACAAAGCCACTCCTTCTTTGCCCTGGCGATGTGCTTGGGATCATTATCATGCTGAAAGACCCAGCCACGTTTCATCTTCAATGCCCTTGCTGATTGAGGCAGGTTTGCAATCAAAATCTCATGATACATGGCCCCATTCATTTTTTCATGTACACGGATCAGTTGTCCTGGTCCCATTGAAGAGAATCAGCCCCAAAGCATGATGTTGCCACCCCCATTCTTCACAGTAGATATGGTGTTCTTTGGATGCAACTCAGTATTCGGTCTCCTCCAAACACGGCACGTTGTATTTCTACCAAACAGTTCTACTTTGGTTGCATCAGACCATATGACATTCTCCCAATACTCTTCTGGATAATCCAAATGCTCTCTAGCGAACTTCAGAAGGGCCTGGATATGTACTGGCTTAAGCAGGGGAACACGTCTGGCACTGCAGGATCTGAGTCCCTGGGGGTGTAAAGTGTTACTGATTGTAGGTAGTCTTTGTTACGGTGGTCCCAGCTCTATGCAGGTCATTCACTAGGTCCCCCCGTGTGGTTCTGGGATTTTTGCTGACCGTTCTTGTGATTATTTTGACCCCACGGGGTGAGATCTGCCCCAGATCGAGGGAGATTATCAGTGGTCTTGTATGTCTTCCATTTTCTTATTATTGCTCCCACAGTTGATTTCATCACACCAAGCTGCTTGCCTATTGCAGATTCAGTCTTTCCAGCCTGGTGCTGGTCTACAATTTTCTTTCTGGTGTTCTTCGACAGCTCTTTGTTCTTCATCATAGTGGAGTTTTGGAGTGTGACTGTTTGAGGTTGTGGACAGCTGTCTTGTATACTGATAACAAGTTCAAACAGGTGCCATTACTACAGGTAATGAGTGGAGGACAGAGTAAGAAGAATTTACAGGTCTGTGAGAGCCAGAAATCTTGCATGTTTTTAGATGACTAAATGTTCATTTTCCACCATATTTTGCAAAAAAAATCTTGCCAAATCAGACAAAGTAATTTTCTCGATTTGTTTTCTCATTTTGTCTCTCATAGTTGTGGTCTACCTATGATGTCAATTATAGGCCTCTCTCATCTTTTTAAGTGGGAGAACTTGCACAATTGGTGGCTGACTAAATACTTTTTTTCCCCACTGTATGTTCATATCATTTTCATTTTAGGTTGTGTTTGTTTAAAGGCCAATGTAAACATTTGCTTATAATTTGCATGTGTAACCAACTCACACTCTGGCTCATTTGTGTGGGTTTACAAATACTGATGTAAAAAACTCACCAAATACTCAATGTGTGCACGAGGCCTTACCAAATACTCAATGTGTGCATGTGGTCTTACAAATACTGAGGTAAAAAAAAAATCATCAAATACTCAGCTTGTGCACATGGCTTTAAACTTAATACTGCCCTATTTAACCATAATAGCTTTTTTTTTTACTTCTGTACATTTTATTATCAGAGAGTAGAGATGAGTGGACTCATTGCAATTCAATTCGACGGGTTCCACCAGAGTTTAGATAAAGTTCGGTTTGGGACCCGAACGTGACGTGAACCCCCAATGGACATCACTAATTGGGCAGTTTGGATCTCCGCCCACATGCAGCCAGCCATAAACTGAACATTTCCAGGGACAGGTGGGCAGAGTTTTTCCTTTTTTTTTTGTACACACTACATCCTATCATGCTGTTGTTACCCCAAGTAAGAACCGTCAAACACTGCAAGTGGCTCGCACTGGGCTGAGCAAAACCGTACCCGAGCACAGTGATGCTCGCTCAAGGAATTTGTATATGTAAAGCATGTAAAGTCATGTTTGGTCCGAACACCAAACCTTGGCTTTGCTCACCTTTACCAGAGAGTATAAACTTTCTAAATAATTCTAGTAATGTATCTTTATATTCATAGTTAAAAGGACATACATGATCCCAGTCTACAATATGAAACTCTTCCCTTAATTGGTACAAGTAAAATATATCTTTGTACCGTGTTAGCCAGTAGAGATAAAAAAAATTGTTTCAGTTAGCCATTAAAAGGTATCAACCACTGAGGACTCTGTTCTTTTAAACAATTTTTTTTATCCCTTAATTGGGTGACTTTTAGCTGTTCTCAGGGTCCAGGTTTTTGTATTTCCCCTTTAGTGATGATCTGTTGAATATCACATTGAAACTTACCATAACATGCCTGACATAACTTTTCCCTGACATAGTCTCTTGGCGGACATTTATGATACCCTCATTCACATTTAAGATATCCTAATTCACATGAGATCAGTTGGGTAAACTATTCTTGTATGTGTTCTGGGGCATTTAGAACTTCATGGCGGAAGAGAGGGTCTGACTGTTGTCAGCACTTTACTTACTTAAAATATATATTTTTACACTAGTTTACCAAAATGATAAAACAAAGGTTATCACATATTATGACGAAGTGACACAATGATGTATTGCCTATCTACAAAGAGAAAACTAATATTTATTCATCTTATAACCCAGATGGTGAAACTTACAAATGTTGACCTTTTGTTTTTATTACCAAAAATTAAAACATTTGTTTTTTTGTTTTTTTTTTTATTTTTCACAATTAGTTTTTTATGCTCTCATTGACTAAGCGAAAACAACATTTTGTTTGTCACTAATTTCATGCTCTGTTATCTGACATAATGTGAGACACATTAAGAAAAAGCATGGATCTGCTCCCCACGAAATGGATTACATTGCTATGTTTGATATCTACTGTATATGGTACTACTGACTATATGATATACATGAACACTGAATGCAATAGTTATTTGTGCACTATATGGCTCTGTGTTGAAGGGTTGAAATGAATGGGAATAACAAAGTATGGTGTAGTTAAATAAACAAATAAATCAATACATGGTAATTAGAGATGAGTGAATCCGAGGTTCGGTGTTCGTACCAAACACAGACTTTACTTAAGAATCAATGTTTGAGTGCATTTTGTACGCAAACTCCTTAAGGCCTGCGACACACATCCGTGCCGCAGGCACGTATTTGTCATTTTTTACACGTACCGGCGGCACGGAGACACGTTAAGCAATGCTACCCTATTGTAGCAGGCACACACACGTAAAACCACACGGAACGTGTGTCCGTGTGCGTTTGTACGTGTGTGCGTTTTTCAAAGCGCTGACATGTCAGTGTTTTCTCTGGCAGCACGGGTGTCACACGGCCCGCACCTGTACCACACGAGTGTAGTGTGGATGCGGTCCCATGTGACATGCGCCGGAGAAAACACACGTGTCAGTGAAAAAAAAACAAAACATTAACTCACCTTCTCCAGCCCTCCTGTCTCTGCCGCTGCTGCCTCTTGCTGCCGATCGCCGCTCATTATTCTCATTTAATTTTCACTTCAGTGCCTGGCAGCAGCAGCAGCGGGGAGACGGGAGGGCTGGAGCCGAAGATCAGTACCACGGATAGCAGCGCGGACAGCAGGAAGGACCAGGTGAGTATGTAAATTACCGGTTCTACGTGTGCTATCGCGGATAGCACACGTAAAACACACGTGGCCCGCACGTACCAGAGACACGTACTTACCTGCACGCAACACGCAGGGGAATGTGGCAGAGGCCTAAGTGAGCATCGCTGTGGTTGGGCACGCTCGGTGCTCAGCTCAGTGTGAGCCACTTGCAGTGTTTGAATGGCTCACACTGAGGGGAACAACAGCATTATCAGATGTAGTGTGCACTTCCACCCCCAAACAAAACAAATGGCAAAACCCCGCCCTGTTTCCCCTGGAAATATTCTGTTTATTGCTGGCTGTATGTGATCGAAGACCCAAACTGCCCAATTAGTGACTTCCATTGGGCTATAGGTCAAGTCCGTGTCCCAAGCCGAACTTTATCTAAATTCCGGATGAACCTGCCAATCCGAATTTCAATGGGTCCACTCATCTCTAATCATGGGAATGTAGCCTAATGGTGTCATCAGAAGATACCACACAGGGCACCAGCCCATCTGGCTGGCCCTGGTTACTATGAAAAAGTTATCGTTTTGACTTGGTCTTCAGGTTCCATAGTTGCAGCCTGACTGTGCAGCTGTTGGATGTACTACAAACAAGTCTGATACTTGGAGGCTCCTCTTGTAAATTACAGTGTGTAGAAGCGATGTACATCTTTGCATATTGTTTTTTACTGTTCATTTGCTCCCTGAATGTAATTTTGATGCTGCAAAAATGTAAGTCCATTATCAAGCTGAGTACTTTGAAGAAATGCTACAAATCTGTCAGAGCTCTCTTTGTTCTCCCTCTGCTCTAAGACTTTCTCCATCTTCTCCACTATATATGTTCTTGTAAATTGAACATCTGAGTGCAGTCTGATTTCCAAATACCCATATACTCGTAAGCATGCATGTCATCTGATTATTGGAGGCATTTGCAGCATGCTATGATTTTGTTTCTCATGCCTAATCAGCATGCATACTGCCTCACAGTATAACATTGGGCAGAGTGTTATCTGACAACACATCCGATAGCACTCGACCAAAGTGTACGCTCGCGCGAGCGAGCTTTATGATGCAATAACATTGAGGGGGAAGCAGTTGTTCACAGATTGGAAACATCTACAGAAAGAGGGCACAGAAAATAGGATGCATTCAAGGATGAAAGACCATAACAAGGAAATAAAGTTTCAGCAATTAACGTAGTATCCTGGATATGCACAGACTAACATCCAGACTACACTGCGTGCAAAATTGTTGGAAAGTGAGTGTTTTGACCGTATAATCTTTCTTATGTCCATTTTCCAACTCCAAGCTCTGTAAACTTGAATGCTTATTGGATGAAGCAAATTCGGTGATGTGTATCTGTTTAATGAGAGAAGGTGAGACCTAAGGATATCAACGCCCTTTATCAGCGTGTGTAGAATTATTATAAAGATTTAACTGACTCTGAAAAGTCTTATACAGAGATGCAGCACTGTTAGAATCACTAAGATATTGGGACGTGATCTCAGATCCATCACAAGGGTTGTAAAAATGCATTGAGGAAACAAATGCACATTAACTGCCAAAGATTTGAGAAGAATCAAACGTGAAGTGACCAGGAGCCCATTATCCTGCAGTGTTGTCATAATCCAGAACTGCATCCTCTCTAGAGGGCCCAGAAGTGCAAGATGTTCAGTGCTCAGAGACATGGCCAAGGTATGGGGATCTGAAACCAGATTACCACTGATCAAGACTAGTGATGAGTGGACTGTAAAATTACAGATCCGCGCTGGTTAAAAAGAATACATAAGCGTACTAACATACGAAGGGGGCCAACTAGCCAGGGGAAGTCACTTGTCGCTGGCCGCATTAGCATATGATAAAAGTGATAAAAGTTTGGCACCCATGCGGTCTGGATGCCACAGCAGTGTTGCTCTCCCCAAAAGGGATAATGCTGAGCCTGGAGGTAGTTGGGGAAGTCCATTGGCCAGTAAGTACCATCATCCAACACAGTTTCTCCCCCGGACAAGCAGAGGGAGATCTAAACCTGGAGTTCCAGGGAGCATCCTTAAGCTGTGACCTGGGGGAGGAGTTAGTCAGTCTGTCAGAGAAGTGTCAGTTGACAGGAGTCTGTGATTAGAGTTCAGTGAGGAAAGAACTCGAGTAGTGTGGTATGTGAGCTGGGAGCTGAGCCTGATCGCTCAGCACAGGAAAACACAGTCCACAGTGAGGCAAAGAGGAGAAGGACACCGGGGAGTGAAGCGAAGCCAGCTCACCCCGACGTCATCGCTGGAAAACCGAATACCGGAGTTCGCGGCCACTCGAGCACTCGAGTACCGGTGGTCGCATCCGGAGGACAAGAGGACTTCAGGTTTCCTAAACCCGGATGCACAGCTGTAAAGCCAGGATTTGTAGCCAGGATTGGGAGAGCGGCACCTGTGACAGTCCACGCAGCCTGCCATACGGGGGAGGTAATAGATTACCTCAGAGAACGACAGAACGGGTCTCAGCATTGCTGAAGCAGCGGGACCCTGCTTACACAGACAGAGCGCAGGGATCAGGCCTCATTACTCACCTGGCCAGTGTGAGTTCCCTGACTTTCCAGGCTACCGGATCGCCACTACCATCTGTAACAAGCTCCTTGGAGGTCACCGGTTGAGGACAAGTAAAGGAAAAGGTAAAAGAAATAATTGTCTGTCTGTTCCTTTCCACTGCCCTGTCAGCCCTGCACCTCATGAACATCCACCATAGACTTTACAAATGGTTGCCTAGGGATACCCGCTCCACCTGTGGAGAGCAAGAAACACCTCAGCTGCCATAACACCATAATAATCGATAATGTTCGCTACGGCAGCTATCACAACAGATCGCATGTGCAACGGGGGCGGGGACTATCGCGCTCGGCATCGCTACAATTGGCTAGCGATCTCGCAGTGTGTAAAGTACTGTCTTATGCTGAGATGGCTCGTCATCACATGGAAATGTAAAACCATTAAAAATGAGAAGTAACCAATACATGTTATTGTAACCCGTGTCGTTTTTAGGGCATTGCTTTCACAAATGTTTTTCTCCGGCCGCAGAATAAGATTTCCTTTTTGTTTTATTTTTTTAGCAATTGTACATTACAATGTTCAAATTTTAACAATGACTGCTTTAATTCTAGTCCATATGAAAAGGCTAAAACATTAATTCTTTGGGCTGTAGGTTTTCCAAAGTCAGTAGAGCATAGAATACTTTGCGTAGGATACATTTATACTTATATTTATACACATATGTCTATTTGTGGGAGACAGGGTGTAGGCTTTTGTGAATAATATGTACATTTTTTATAAACTGTAAAGTATTAGGTGCCAAGTCCTTCTGTTAAATCTTTTAAATAAATTCTGCTGTTTTTCTCCCACAATTTTGGACAGGATTTAGCTGTTAATTGCCTGAGTACGTCACACTGTATGGTGGTCTTGTTTCAGCAGCTAGTTCATTGTGCGAAACAGCTCATGCTACTTAGCAGTTTACACCGCTGGGGCCTCTGCACAAGACCAAATAGATTAGAAAAAAAGCAGTTATTTGTTCGGGATGCTCAATATATCGTTTAAAATACATAAAAACCTTTTGAGGATAAGGCTTGTAGTTAAGGCAGTCCAGTGGGATAATATACCCCATTTGGTAAACCACTTAAGCCACTTCATTATCTTGGAAAAAAGGTTTTATTTAGCTTTTTGTGTCAAGCCAATAAATATAGGTTAGTATCCTATAATTTACAGTATTTATTGAGTTAACGTTTTGGGGTTTTTTTAACTTTTTTTTTATCCTGCTTTATACATTTGGTTCTTCTAAAGCCAGCAGCATTGACAACCTTTGAAAACGTAATAATAAGGCAAATTATTTATCACTACAAATTTCCATGACATTTTGTGAAGAGAACCGTCAGAAATATATAATATCAATACAAATATAATATCATAAGCAATATAAACAAATACTCTGAGAATCTTATCCAGCCCTAATTAATTTGATCATTGTAGTAAATAAGTGACAAACTGATGAACAATGTTATTATTCATGGTTTTCTACAAGTGCCCTTTGATACCACAATGCCGGGAACTGCAGAATTATGTAGCCATGCCTTTTACAGATCTGATTTTATTTATTTTAAATGATCTGGTCTTTTGTTCATCATATCATGGAGAATGTGTATGACCACATAGTGATGGTAAAATATGCTCAAACCATACAATTAACTTGATGATATACCGTATTTTTCGGACTATAAGACGCACCGGACTATAAGACGCACCCTGGTTTTAGAGGAGGAAAATGGGAAAATAAAACTTTAAGCAAAAAATGTGGTCATGACACACTGTTATAGGGCGAGGATCTGCTGCTGACACTGTTATGGGGGTAATGTCCCCAAATTCTCTACTAAGGTACCCCATCCTGGTAATGATCCTCCTGCCTTGTATATGATCCTGCTATAAACCCCCATCCATCCTGTTCACATACCCCCCCCATCCAGCCTGTTCACATACCCCCCCATCCAGCCTGTTCACATGCCCCCCCCCATCCAGCCTGTTCACATGCCCCCCCCATCCAGCCTGTTCACATGCCCCCCCCATCCAGCCTGTTCACATGCCCCCCCCATCCAGCCTGTTCACATGCCCCCCCCATCCAGCCTGTTCACATGCCCCCCCCCATCCAGCCTGTTCACATGCCCCCCCCATCCAGCCTGTTCACATGCCCCCCCCATCCAGCCTGTTCACATGCCCCCCCCATCCAGCCTGTTCACATGCCCCCCCATCCAGCCTGTTCACATGCCCCCCCATCCAGCCTGTTCACATGCCCCCCCATCCAGCCTTTTCACATGCCCCCCCATCCAGCCTGTTCACATGCCCCCCCCCATCCAGCCTGTTCACATGCCCCCCCATCCAGCCTGTTCACATGCCCCCCCATCCAGCCTGTTCACATGCCCCCCCCCATCCAGCCTGTTCACATGCCCCCCCCATCCAGCCTGTTCACATGCCCCCCCATCCAGCCTGTTCACATGCCCCCCCATCCAGCCTGTTCACATGCCCCCCCATCCAGCCTGTTCACATGCCCCCCCATCCAGCCTGTTCACATGCCCCCCCATCCAGCCTGTTCACATGCCCCCCCATCCAGCCTGTTCACATGCCCCCCCATCCAGCCTGTTCACATGCCCCCCCATCCAGCCTGTTCACATGCCCCCCCATCCAGCCTGTTCACATGCCCCCCCATCCAGCCTGTTCACATGCCCCCCCATCCAGCCTGTTCACATGCCCCCCCATCCAGCCTGTTCACATACCCCCCCCATCCAGCCTGCTCATATACTCCCATCGTGCTCATATACCATCCTGGTATATGGCCTGTATCCTATAGCACAGAGAAAAAAATAAACGTTTATACTCACCTTTTCCTCACTCCCTGCAGCACCGATCATCTTCCTCTCTGGCACGCTGATCTGTGTGTGTGGAGCCGTTCCCCTGCTGCATCGCGATGTCTTCCTGTCTGTGCCGATCAGCTGACCAGCTCAGCACAGATCAGCTGACCGGCACAGATCAGCTGACCGGCACAGACAGGAAGTCATCGCGTGCAGCAGGGGGGCGGCTCCACACACGGGGACGGGTGAGTGTACTGATTCACTGCACCCCGCACTGGTAATGACGCGCGGGGGGCAGTGAATACAGCCGCACATTATCACTCCAGGCTGTAATTGCCAGGGGTGATCATGCCGGCTCTTTACTATGCGCGCGTCCCCGCTCATCCTTCCGCCCACCTGTCAGTGCCGGCTTCAGCGCTGAGAGATGGGCGGGAGGATGGGCGTGCATATGTAATGAGCGGGCCCACGTGGTCACGAGCAGGCGCTGCTGCTGCCTGCTCGTGCCCCCGATGACCCGCAGCACCCTCATTCCCAGCCGCAGCCCTATAGTCAGACCATAAGACGCACCCCCAACTTTCGTTATGCGCAAGCGCTGGAGGAATGATGCCCGGATGCTCGGTCCGCTCCTCCCATCTACTTCCTGCTGCTGTGCAGGATGGGAAGGAGGGGACGTCCGGGCATCCTTCCTCCAGCGCTTGCGCATAACGCTGGAGGCATAGGGGAAAGTGCGGTCACGAGGTTATGGGCGGCACTTACTGATGACACTCACAGCGCCGCCCATAACCTCGTGCCCGCGCAAGGCGTCACAGCGGTCGCACGTGCACACAGTGCACGGCACCGCTACAGTGGAACAGCGCTTGCGCTGGACCACGGGCACCCAGGGGCGGTGTCCTGAACTTTCAAATTCAGCGTTCGGGGGCGGCGTAAATATGATGGAGGAACAGCAACGGACCCCAGGCAGCCCGCCCCCATGGAAAATTTAAGAAATTTACATACGAAAAGGTACCAGTTTACAAAGTGTTTATTTTGGGATAAAAGGTGACACAAAAACTATAGGAAGCTTCCTAGAATGCAGCCCAGGAGCTGCAGAGGGGGGAACTTTTACCTTTATAGCTAAATTTCTGATGACAGGTTCCCTTTAAACTAAGGGAAAATAGATAGCAAAAGATTCTGGTGACAATAAGTACTGGTTTATATACCGTAAGTATTTTTTTTAATCTTAAAGGGATTTTCCTGTTTTGTCTTGTATTACTCCATGAGTTCAGATATTGAGAATCAACAAATGACCTTTTGCTCGCTCTTCCTGGGTCCATATTGCCTCTTCACCACCACTTTTCCAGTCTTTGTTCACTGGTGGCAGTGGTAACAACTAGAGATGGGCGAGCACTAAAATGCTTGGGCGCTCATTAGTCGAGTCACGCTGGTCAGACGCCCTGAAAATGGCTCAACTCGAGTAACGAGTATTAGGAAAGTCAATGATTGGGCCGTTTGGCTGTCCGCCCAGATACAGCCAGCCATAAACAGAGCATTTCCGGGGGGTGGGATCAGGGTCAGCGTCAGCACCCAGCGCACCTAGGCAAGTGCCGGGGCCCTGGACCGCCGAGGGGCCCACTCACAGACGGCAGGGTGGCGTACCGCCAATAGCGGCAGGCCACGCGGCCGCTTTGGAGCCCGTGAGTCAGAGAGGCCCGATGCCAGCGCTGCACCGCGGCCCCCCTCCCCCCGCTGAGGATCGCACTTTCAATTGTATCGGCATTACAGATGCTTATACAATTGAAAGCAATGATGATAGAGGGAGCAGAGCACTGCCTCTCTCCACATTCTCTTGCAGCGTTTGTCTGAGCTCTGCTTCTGACAGCTCAGTACAGTGGAGCGTGATGACATCATTACTCTGCGCCTATGTGCTGAGCTGTCAGACCAGCAGAACAGTGGACTCGCTGATGAGACTGGAGCAGCGGGGAGCGAGGAAAAGTGAGTATGTATTAATTACTGTGGCCAGACGGCTATGGGGTGCATTAAACGATATGGGGCTACATAATGCAGCTACATGGGAGCTGCATAATGCTGCTACATGGGATCTGAATAACACTGCTACATGGAGGCTGCATAATGCTACTACATGGGGGGCTGCATTATGCTGCTAGATGGGAGCTACATAATGCTGCTAGATGGGGCTGCATAATGCTGCTACATGGGGATGCATAATGCTGCTATGTGGGGGCTGCATAATGCTGCTGCGTGGGGGCTGCATAATGCTACTGCGTGGGGGCTACATAATGCTGCTTCGTAGAGGCTGCATAATGCTGCATGGGGGCTGCATAATGCTGCTATGTGGGGGCTGCATAATGCTGCTACGTGGGGGCTGCATAATGCTGCTACATGGGGGCTGCATAATGCTGTTACGTGGGGGCTACATAATGCTGCTACAGGGGGCTGCATAACACTATATGGAGGAATATGGGGGCTTCATAACGCTATATGGAGAAATATTTCGTGTATTATTCTATATGGAGAACTATGGGGGCTGCATAACACTATATGGAGGAATATGCGGGTGCATTATATGGAGTAATATGAGGCTGCATTAAATTATGTGGAGCAATATGGGTACATTATGTTATATGGAGGAATGTGGTGGCTGCATACTTCTATAGCCCCCAGAGCTGTATGTCCCTTCCACCCCAAATGCTGTATACCCCCACAGAGGTCTATGTCCCTTCCATCCCAGTGCTGTATACCCCCCAGAGCTCTATGTCCCTTCCACCCCAATGCTGTATACCCCTCAGAGCTCTATGTCCATTCCACCCCAATGCTGTATACCCCCAGAGCTCTATGTCCCTTCCACCCTAGTGATGTATACCCCTCAGAGCTGTACCCCCCCTCTGGAGCTGTATGCCCCCCATTGCTGTATGCCCCCCCTCCTCAGTAATGTGTATGACCTCCAGTAATGTGTATGTCACCAGCCTCTCTTGTGATTTATATACAACAGTGTCAGTGTGCTTTGTGTGCCGCCATGTCTGTTAGTGATGGGCACCAATCAGCGCAGCACAGCTACATGCCCTAGAGGAGCTGGACAGGAGACAAACGGGGGGAGGTGAGTAAGGCTGCTGTCGGATTCCTCATATTAAAAATATCTCTAATGTGTCTGCCTGTGCGTGTATGATGTGTATCTACAGTGCTGGCCAATAGTATTGGCACCCCTGCAATTCTGTCAGATAATACTCAGTTTATTCTTGAAAATGATTGCAATCACAAATTCTTTGGTATTATTATCTTTATTTAATTTGTCTTCAATGAAAAAAAAAAAAATTGTCATAAAGCCAAATTGGATATAATTCCACACCAAACATAAAAAAGGGGGTGGACAAAAGTATTGGCACTGTTTGAAAAATCATGTGATGCTTCTCTAATTTGTGTAATTAACAGCACCTGTAACTTACCTGTGGCACCTAACAGGTGTTGGCAATAACTAAATCACACTTGCAGCCACTTGACATGGATTAAAGTTGACTCAACCTCTGTCCTGTGTCCTTGTGTATACCACATTGAGCATGGAGAAAAGAAAGAAGACCAAAGAACTGTCCAAGGACTTGAGAATCCAAATTCTGAGGAAGCATGAGCAATCTCAAGGCTACAAGTCCATCTCCAAAGACCTGAAAGTTCCTGTGTCCACGGTGCGCAGTGTCATCAAGAAGTTTAAAGCCCATGGCACTGTGGCTAACCTCCCTAGATGTGGAAGGAAAAGAAAAATTGACGAGAAATTTCAACGCAAGATTGTGCGGATGGTGGATAAAGAACCTCGACTAACATCCAAACAAGTTCAAGCTGCCCTGCAGTCCGAGGGTACAACAGTGTCAACCCGTACTATCCGTCGGCATCTGAATGAAAAGGGACTGTATGGTACGATACCCAGGAAGACCCCACTTCTTACCCCAAGACATAAAAAAGCCAGGCTGGAGTTTGCCAAAACTTACCTGAGAAAGCCTAAAACGTTTTGGAAGAATGTTCTCTGGTCAGATGAGACAAAAGTAGAGCTTTTTGGGAAAAGCCATCAACATAGAGTTTACAGGAAAAAAAAAGAGGCATTCAAAGAAAAGAACATGGTCCCTACAGTCAAACATGGCGGAGGTTCACTGATGTTTTGGGGTTGCTTTGCTGCCTCTGGCACTAGACTGCTTGACCGTGTGCATGGCATTATGAAGTCTGAAGACTACCAACAAATTTTGCAGCATAATGTAGGGCCCAGTGTGAGAAGGCTGGGTCTCCCTCAGAGGTCATGGGTCTTCCAGCAGGACAATGACCCAAAACACACTTCAAAAAGCACTAGAAAATGACTTGAGAGAAGGCACTGGAGACTACTAAAGCGGCCACCAATGAGTCCAAACCTGAATCCCATAGAACACCTGTGGAGAGATCTCAAAATGGCGGTTTGGAGAAGGCACCCTTCAAATCTCAGGGACCTGGAGCAGTTTGCCAAAGAAGAATGGTCTAAAATTCCAGGAGAGCATTGTAAGACACTCATTGATGGTTACCGGAAGCGGTTGTTCGCAGTTATTTTGGCTAAAGGTTGTGCAACCAAGTATTAGGCTAAGGGTGCCAATACTTTTGTCTGGCCCATTTTTGGAGTTTTGTGTGAAATGATCAATGATTTGATTTTTGTTTCATTCCCTTTTGTGTTTTTTCATTGCAAGCAAAATAAATGAAGTTAATAATACCAAATAATTTGTGATTGCAATCATTTTCAAGAATATACTGAGTATTATCTGACAGAATTGCAGGGGTGCCAATACTTTTGGCCAGCACTGTATGTATGTCAGTGTATATGACTGTGTGTGGATTTGTCTGTTTATATGTGTTTTTATAAATTTCTCTTCTAATATGTATATGTACGTATTCCTGTATGTGTATCTGTTTATATGCGTGTCTGTTTGTGCATGAGGCCCACTGAGACGCTTTCGCTCGGAGCCCACAAAAACCTGGAGCCGGCCCTGGGAGAGATGGCATGGTTTTTTATTTTTCTTGACATACTACATCTAAAAATTACATCTAAGAGCGATTCAGACATTGGCAATGGCTCACACTGGGGTGCCGACTCCTATCATTCAAGGAGGTAAATAGTGGGACACCGAACAGGTATAGGTAGGTGCACAGTGGTAGAAATAATCCAAATAGTAAGAGACGATACCACGACACTCAGTAAATAAAATGTATTTGTTGAAAATCAATGCAGTATGATATACAGTATCTATTAAAAATTGGCCTTGATATTCTACACGACATTCAGTGAAGGGAGCTGGCTCTTTGTGTTTTTGTTTCATGAACTACACATCCGAGCATCTGCGATACTCGTGCGAGTACACAAGGACCCCGATGCTAGATCGAGTATCTATCAGTTGCGGTCATGCTCACTCATCACTAGGGACAACACATCTACAGTACTGCAGGCAATCACTTAGGCTCAGCGATTCATGCCATCTACATTAGCAGAACCGCTGAGTCCAGTGACAGTAGTTACGAGCACCTTAAACAGGGTATCACCACTGCAACCAATTAACAAAGACCAAAGTAGCAGCAGCAGTGGACCTGGGGAGGGTGAGTAAAAGCTTGGTTTGATATTTTATCAGTCTCTGCGCCCATGTAGTAATAAAAATTGAAAAAAGTACAATCCCCTTAGCACACTTGCTTTTAATATATATATATATATATATATATATATATATATATATATAATATTTTTTTGCATCCTGAACAACCCCTTTAGAGGAGACCTGTCTACTCTAATGAGATATCTGTTTCAATAATGCGTTCACGTCTACTCTGAACTCTCTGTTAGGAGTCTCAGTCGGAGAATGCTTTGTTTGTAACAGAACGTGAACCCCACATGCAGCACTATTTTTCCTGTTCATGGGGTTTGTCAGTCAGTGACAATATCCATCATGCTACTGAAGAGGAGAGGCGGGTGATGGCCGGCAACGCTTCCCCTTGCTTCATTAAATGTATATGTTCATGTGATGCTCCCGTTGGGGCATGAGGCATTTTTGATTACCTCCATCTTAACTTGCTGGGTCCTCGTTGTAGACGGGGATGGCGACACAAAGTAAACACCAGTCCGTTGTAAACAAACAGGAACCATTCTGTTGTAGATCACAGAGCTCTTAATGGAAGAGAAAAATGGAAGAGAAAAAGACCATCATTAGGCTGGAAAAAAAAGAAGAAATCCATCAGAGATAGCAGAAATGTTAGGAGTGACCAAATCAACAGTTTGGTATATTTGACAAAAAAAGAGGGTACTGGTGATCTTGGGAACTCAAAAAGGCATGGACGTCCACGGAAGACATTGGTGGATGATCGCAGAATCCTTTCCATGGTGAAGAAAAACCCCTTCATAATATCTCTCCAGGAAGTAGATGTTTCAGCAATTAAATCTACCATAGAGAGAAGACTTCATGAAAGCAAATGCAGAGAGTTCACCACTAGGTGCAAACCATTAATCAGCCTTAAAAACAGAAAGGCCAGCTTAGACTTTGCCCCAAAAAAAGATAAAACAGCCAGCCTAGTACTAGAAAAGCATTCTTTGGACAGATAAAATTAAGAACAACCTGCACAGGGATAATGGGAAGAAGTAATCGTATGGAGAAGGGATGGAACAGCTCATGATCCGAAGCACACCACATCCTCTGTAAACCATGGGTGGAGGCAGTGTGAAGGCCAGATGCATGCATGGCTTCTAAATGTCACTAATGTTTACTGATGATGTGACAGAAGTAGCCAGATAAATTCTGTAGTGTACAGTGAGATTATTTCTGCTTAGTCTCAACCAAATGCAGCACAGGGCATTGGACAGCATTTCACATTTAGATGGACAATGACCTGAAGCACATTGCGAAAGCAACTCTTTTAATGCAAAGAAGTGGAATATTCTGCAGTGGCCGTGTCAATCACCAGATCTCAGCCCCATCAAGCTGCATTCCTTGTTAATTATAACATTTTCAGCTCTCTTCTTTTATACGCAGTGTGACCTTCATGCTTTCATTATGATTTGTTCTCCTTTTTGTGCATGCCAATTTTTCTTCTATCCGCTTTCAGTTTTCAGTGTTTCCCAATTAACGGTGATAAAAGCCATATGAGAAGATGAAAAGTTGCTATGAAATATTTCCCTTTGCAGAAGTAAACTTGTAGGGCTAAACTTTTGAACGCCCAGTACAAATGAGAAATCGTTATTTTGAAAATTGACTAATATTTTCCCAGTTCCCAATAGCTGAACATTTAGTAAGGGACACTCCCAGCCCTCCAAAGCATTACTATTGCTTTACTATTGTATTTGAATGCAGTATTTCATCCAGACAGGTCTCCTTCTCATTTCCTGTGTATTCAGCAGGGTCAGTTTAAAATAATACGCTCAGTGAAAAATGTATTTTGTATTTAAATGCGTAAGAAGTGTGCTGAGCAGAATCTCCAGCTATTGCATACACTTGTGAGTATCCATGTGTGATCTCACTGAAGTATATAACGGCAGGTTATGTTTGTGTTTCACCTCGGAGGGTCTGAAGCAGCTCTGATTTATTTCATGGAATTTTTATTGATATATACCAAAAAGATTCTGCTTTGTACTTCATTTGTTACAATACTGATTGGTCTTTTTATTTCTTATATTTGAGCATAGAATAAATATTATATTCACAATATATTATCTAAGGCTAGTTTCACATGTCCAACCTTCACATTCTGGATATGGACCACATTGTCCAGACCTGCCGATTCTCCTGACCTAAACCCAACATCCTCATAGGCATATGGAAAGTGGTTGGGTTCAGATCAGGACACCCGCACTCAGCTCAGACTTCATAGTCTGTAGTTGAACCATAAATTCTGTCACTTTATCTATAAGGCAGGGTGTTTTTTTTAATGTTCAATTATGTGTAAATTAGTCTAATGGGTATGTTTATCTTTGTATGAGAGTCAGTGAGGTGGAGCTGATCTAAAACTGTGCATAGATGTCATTCTGCCGATAAATAAGTGTAAGTTAACCCCTTCTCCACACATAGTATATCAAGGGATGGGATGGTTGGGCACTGTTATAATATTACAGTCATCACACAGACTCAGAAGCTGTACCCAGGTGATCACCGATGCCATGTGCCATGATCACTGACAGCCATGCTCCCACTATAAGGCTGGGGCCACACGGGGCACTAGTGCGATGCTCGCATGACACTCAGCTCGCGCCGAGTGTCATGCTAGTATCCATGCGACTGAGGTCCGACTGTGCGAGCGGACCTCAGCTGCGGGGGGCGGGCCGGCACTGAAGAGGGGAGGGCCAGCGCTGCGGAGGGGCGGGCCGGCATGGTGGAGGGGAGGGAGGGATTTCTCTCCCTCTCTCCTGCGTAGCCAGCTATTGCAATTCTCGCTCTGCATGCGTGGTACACCGGTGTACCGCGAGTGCAGTGCGATTTTTTTCTCGCCCCTTTCACTTGAATGGGTGTGAGAGAAAAGAGTCTCGCATTACAATCGCAGCATGCTGCGATTGTTTTCTCGGTCTGATTAGGGCTGAGAAAATAAACGCTCATGTGCGCTGACACGCAGAGTAATATTGGTCCGAGTGGAATGCGATGTATTATCGCACTCCACTCACACCGATTTTCTCGCTGTGTGGCTTAGGCCTAAAGGACAGGATCACAGAAATCCCATTTTTTGAGATATGTGCAGGTTGTACAAGTAGTTATTTATGTAATATTCAATTAATCAAAAATACCCATTTAAACCCCCATTGAACATTTTCCTGCTGTACTACCTTTACTGTATTATATACTGAACTATATACTACATTTCTGGAGTACGTCAGTCAGTCCAATTATATAATGTAGCAGGGTTTTAAGAAGAATTAGCGGAGAAAAACAGAGTTCATATGCTGGAGGTAAGGAATTTGTATTGGATCAGTGGCGTATCTAGTAAAATCAGGTCATGCATGTTTTGTTTACTTCTTTTATGGGGCTAATTTGGGCCCTTTTATGTATTTTTTTTTCCCATTGTTGTAAAGCGTTGCTTTGTTAGTAGGGCGTCACTAATCATATACATTTTTTAAAGAACATATGTTTTAAAGAGATCTGCTTGGGTCCTTGAAAAACTCAGTATAGTGGTCCTGTGTCTTTTTTTTCTCAGCTTCTAGTTTGCCTGTCTAATATTATCTTCATAATTCTTCAACTTATATAGTGTCTGGTAAATTGATATAATCACCTAATTTCATTATGCATTCTGTTGAAACTGCCTCTTAAAAAAGATAAATGTTCCCTGAGAGCATACTGTATATCCATACTCCATCCACCACTGAAATAATAATGAGGCAGGTATGTGCGTTTACCCCTCCCTTTGAGGATTTCCATGGTCCATAAAACACTAAAGCTATTTTTGTCTCAAGATAGTCCGTAATTTTTCATGATAAACACCCCATCAGCTTTTCCTTGTCTAAGAGTGATTTTTTTTTTTTTACTGCTCATTTTACCTTAAAAATAAAAAGATGGTTTTCAGCTAGAACACTAACTTCTAACATGTGTTTCCACAAGTGTATGACTGTTCTTTGGGCATGCGGAATACTATATACATTTAAGGACAAGCTGTTTTGTTAGTCTGTCTTGTGTTGCAGTTGTTTGATACCATATGATGGGAATGGGTAGGGTTTCTTGGGCTGAGCTGTTTGGGTAGATGCATTGGAAATAGGCACTGGGATCAATTGTACCAGTTATGTGTGCATGACGAGCTATCACTTCAGCCACCTCTAAATAGTTTTAGCAACTGGCATTGCTATTAGAGCTAAGCAAAATTTGCTTCAATAATGTATTCAGAGAGTGACTTTTCTACTATGCAGTGTATACCACGTAGAAGACAGCATTCATTTTCACTTGTCAAACACAGGTCTAAAATTTGAACAAATTGAAAATAAAGTACCATATTTTACAGACTACATGATATATTTTCCTATAAGACGCACCCCAATTTCATAACTCCGAAATAGGAAAATATATTTCCTACAAATGAAAAAAAGTGAAGGGTGAAAATCAATAACTGGAGTAAAACGTGGCAACATATACAGCACAAACTAGCTAGGATCTGGGGGTTGAGAGGGTAGTTGAGCAAATAAGGGGATGGAGCAGATAGAGACAGTGAGACGGTAGGGGTAAGTGAAGGATTAGGGGGGCTGGGACATGCAAGGAACGTAGGGAGGATAGGAGTAAGGAATTTGTTAATAGTATTAAATGTCTACTAGCAAATGCAAGAAGTCTTGCAAACAAAATGAATGCATTGGAGACTCATGTCGACCATGGATTATGATGTGGTGGGCATTACAGAAACTTGGCTGGATGAAAGCCATGACTGGGTGACAAACGTAGAGGGTTATACTACATTCAGGAAGGATAGGAAAGACAAAAAAGGTGGTGGGGTGTGTATATTTATCAAATCTAACCTAAAACCTGTGTTGAATGATGACATTGGGGGGGAGCTGCAACAATGTAGAGTCAATATGGGTAAATGTACATGGGGAGGGGAATAATGGAAAAATTCTAATTGGAGTTTGCTATAAGCCTCCTAACATAACTGAACAGGTAGAGGGTGAAATGGTGGAACAAATTGAAAAGGCAGCTAATAATAATACTAATAATCTGGTTCTTATTATGGGGGATTTCAACTATCCAGACATTCAGTGGGACATAGAATCTTCTGGTTGTGCTAAAAGCTGTGAGTGCACTATTCAAGACCATTTCCTCTCTCAGATGGTAGATGAACCAACGAGGAGAGATAATTTGCTATATCTGGTCCTGTCAAATAGACCAGGTACAATTTCAGATCTACAGATCCGGGAGCACTTGGGCACCAGCGATCATAATATGGTAAGCTTCAAAGTAATATTCAATAGAACATTTAAAAGGGAAAAAGCTAACACCTGGAGTTTTAGGAAAGCGGATTTCAACAAATTAAGGGAAGAGCTTAAATCTGTAGATTGGGACAATGCCATGGTAACTGGGGATACCGAACATAAATGGGGTAAGTTTAAGGATATACTCTTAGAGTCCTGTAAAAACCTTATATCCCCTGGTAATGAAATGTCCAGTAATAAAAAGAAACCACTATGGATAAATAAGACTGTACAAAGTATAATAAAACAAACACAAAGGGCGTTCAAAATCTTACAGGCTGAGAATACAGAAATAGAATACAAAAGATATTATTAGGAAATGTAAAAAATCAAGTAAACAAAATTAGCTACTGAAAAAAAATCGACAAGGACATTGAAATAAATTCCAAAATCTTTTATAAATACATTAATGCCAAATGGAAAACAAAGGATAGTACCAGCCCCTTAAAATATAATAACAAGTTAGTTATAGAGGACAAACAAAAGAATGAGATATTAAACAGGCACTTCTCATCCGTGTTCACCAAGAAACTGACTGTTCCAGGGATCATTCAACAAGTGAAAAATCAAAGTTCTCCAACTGATATAATTAATGTAACACAAGAAGAAGTATGCCTGCATCTGAGTAAATTAAACATTGACAAATGCCCCGGGCCAGATGGCATTCATCCATGAATATTGAGGGAATTGAGCGCCGTAATCTTTTTAGACTTGCTTGTAACAGGGTTTGTGCCTCAGGATTAGAGGATTGCTGATGTGGTTCTGATATTTAAGAAAGGTAAGAAGGTGGATCCAGGCAACCAGTAAGCCTGACATCAGTAGTATGCAATGTTTTTGAGGGCATTTTAAGGGATGACATGCAAAAATATATTGCAGAAAATAATATAATAACTGACAGACAGCATGGATTCAAGAAAGATAAGTCGTGTCTAACCAACTTGTTAGGGTTCTATGAGGGGGTAAGTGCAAATCTGGATATTCGTAATGCAGCTGATGTTATTTATTTGGACTTTGCAAAGGCAAAGTCCACATAATAGCCTTATACTAAAGCTCCAGAAGCAAGGATTAGGGGAAACTGTATGCAACTGGATAAGGAATTGGCTAAAAGATAGGAAACAAAGAGTAGTCATAAATGGTACATTCTCTAAATGGGCTATAGTCAGCAGTGGGTTGCCACAGGGATCTGTGCTAGGACCAATTCGTTTTAATCGCTTTATCAATGACCTTGTGGATGGGAGAGATAGTAAAGTGTCAGTCTTTGCTGATGACACCAAACTATATAGGATATTTAAAAACTGACCTTGATAGTGCAATATTACAAAAAGATCTGGATAAGATGTCAGAATGGGCAGATACTTGGCAAATGAGATTTAATGTTGATAAATGTAAAGTAATGCACCTTAGGACAGAGTAATCCTATAGCTGCATATACAGTACATTAAATGGAAGTAAACTCGGGACTACAAAACAGGAGAAGTACTTGGGTATTCTCATTACAAATAGGCTGAGCAGCAGCACTCAATGTCAGGCAGCAGCTGCTAAAGCAAACAAGATTTTAGGGTGTATAAAAAGAGAAATTAGATCCCATGATCCCAATGTATTGTTACCCCTCTATAACTTACTTGAAAGGCCACATCTAGAATATGGGATTCAGTTTTGGGCTCCACATTTTAAAAAGGACATTCAGAAGTTAGAGTCAGTTCAAAGGCGGGTAACTAGACTACTTAAAGGAATGGAAGGCCTCCCATATGATGAGAGGTTGAAAAAGTTAGATATGTTTAGCTTAGAAAACAGACGTCTCAGAGGAGATCTCATTTATACACCATGTTCCAAATTATTATGCAAATTGGATTTAAGTGTCATAGCGATTCTTTTTTATTGTATTTCAATGAAACTCATAGATGGTATTGTGTCTCAGGGTTTTTTGGATCACTGAAATCAATCTCAGATACCTGTGATAATTAGTTTGGCAGGTGAGCCCAATAAAAGGAAAACTGGATGTTCCACAATATTAAGCAGGCCACAGTTTTCAAGTAACATGGGAAAGAAAAAGGATCTCTCTGCCGAAAAGCATCAAATAGTGCAATGCCTTGGACAAGGGATAAAAACATTAGATATTTCACGAAAACTTAAGCGTGATCATCATACTGTGAAGAGATTTGTAGCTGATTCAGAGCACATACGTGTTCGTGCTGATAAAGGCAGAATGAGGAAGGTTTCTGCCAGCACATTGTAACAGCGCGTCCCTCCCCCGCTTGTGCTCATGGTGTAATAGTTTGTCCCTCCTTTGTATTGCTTCTGCTAGGAGATTGTTTGTTCTTCTCAGCATGGGACTCCTCCAATCCACAACTTGGTAGACAGAACAGAGCCAGGACGTCTAAATTCCATTCATGTGTCAAATGTCCAGGGGGTTGATCCCAGGAGGGAAGAACAATGAGACCCATGTTAGTTCAGTTAGTTGGATCTCGGCTGGAGAAGGACTAGGATTTATAGCTGAGGCTGGATCCTAGAGCCTGTGTATGGACTGTCATAGATTGGAGATCAGTGGCCACTTGGGATTGTGTTTTGTTGTTCACCCTGTTGGACTCAAGGAACTCATATAAGGACCATTGTCATATTTTCTCTGGCGTTGGAATACCGGGAGGCGCCCCTGGATCTTTTGTTTTGTTTTGGACTCCTTGTAGACTATAAGGATTTATATTTATGTTTGGTGCTTTATCTTTGGGGTTCCAATAAAGCCCTTTGGATTGTTCCTTGGCCTGGCGTCACAAACTGGTTGGCAGCGGCGGCATCAGAGCAAAAAGAATGGAGGACACCGGCCCATTAACATCTGGAATCAGAACCTCAGGATACAGGAACTGGATTGTGGTCAGCCTACAAACAAAGGCCCGTGAATTAGGATTCGGCTACAAAGGACTCTCTAAGGAGCAACTAATTGAGGCGTTGGAAAACGCTTGCCTGCAAGATGACACCGAGGAACAATTTCCACAGCAAGGGGAGGAAAGACGGGAGCTGGAGGTAAATACCCAAAAAAGTCAATGGGTTGTGTGGTATGAGGAGGAGATGGCACTGCTTGGAGATGAGGTCACCATTGAATATAAGATGGATGCCATTCACAGAGCTTAAGAGAGGGCATTGCTGGAGAGGAGGTTTGCTGTGGAAGCAGCTAGAGGATCCAGACAAACTGTAACCACAGCACCCACTATGAGGGAATTCTCCAGAGTGTCCCGCAAGGACTTTAAGCCATTTAATGAAGCTGCAGGCAACATTGAGGGCTTCTTCCAGGACTTTTAGCATCAGTGCCGATTAATGGAAGTCCCAGAAAGAGAGCGAGTCAGACACCTGGTGGGCCTCTTGGAGGGTGTAGCTGCCGATGCCTATAGAGCTATGGACCCTCAGTGGAATTGTGAGTATGGGGAGATAAAACAGACCATTCTAGAACATTATGCCGTGACCCCAGATACTTATAGGACTCAGTTTCGTACGTTAGCCTGTGATGGGGAAGTGTCTTTCAAGATGTATGCCCACAGACTGAAACAAGTATGCCATCGCTGGCTGGAGGGAGAGGGGGCCTTAACTTGGGAGACCTTCCTCCAGGTCATCCTGAAAGAGCAGTTCTATGCCAGGTGCCCTGCTGAAATCAGGGAATGGGTGTGTGAGAGAAAGCCGGTAACTGTGGAACAAGGTGCCGCTCTAGCTGATGACCTTCTCACCATCAAGCCTCAATGGAAAAGGCTACTAGTCAGTGAGAAAAAAACTACCAGCTCCCCAACACCAGTGGTCCCTTGTCCTTTGGCCTCCAATGTTCACCGTCCCACTAGACTACCAACACATGGCGGACCCCGTGTGAATGTGCCTCCCATTACTCCTGCCTCCTCTTTGGGAGAACGACATGGAGAAAGAATCATAGAACGCAGATGTTATGGATGTGGGCAGCCTGGTCATCTGCAAGCTCACTGTCCAGGTGTTCGGAGGCAAAACAGCTACAGACCCCCTTTGCCTGTCCATTATCTACAGACATCCTCAACAGGAGAAGAGCTGGATTCACTCCCTGATGATTTGACAAGGGACTCTGATATGTTGACTTCCCTACCAGGACCAGGAGTCTATGGGGGTGCGAGCCACAGCCGCCCGTTCTTCTGATCTTCAGCATAAACATCTACAGGAGGTCGTGCTAGATGGCCAAAAAGTTGTTGGCTTTCGTGACACTGGGGCTTTTCTCACCATAGCAGATCCCCGAGTAATTCAACCAGAAGCAATGCAAAAGGGACCAGGAATTGCCATTAAATTGTCTGGAGGTACTCAAAGATACATTCCAAGAGCGAGTGTGACACTGGTTTATGGCTTTGGGGCAAAACAATGCATGATTGGTGTGATGATCGGCCTTCCTGCAGACATTCTTCTAGGGAATGATGTGGGGAATCTTCAATGCCACTTTGTCGGTGGGATAACCAGAAGTCAAGCCAAGAGAGCTGCAGATGTGGACGTGTTCAACCCATCAATGGAAATGAGACCACCCGAACTGCCGTCACAGCCGGTGAGTTATTCTTCTTGTGGGTCTCATATGAATGTCACCTGGGATAAAATTCAATTTAGACAAGAGGTAGAGACTGACCCCACCCTGGCTAGCTTTAGAGCTTGGGCTGAAGTAGGGCAGTTAGGAGAAAATGGGGAAAAATTTATCAGTGAAAATGGACTTCTATATCGGGTTACCAATGCTGGCTCCCAAGATAAACCTTGGACTTATAGCAAACAGCTGATTGTTCCTCAGAAATACAGAATTTCCCTATTACACCTTGCTCATGACATACCTACTGCCGGTCATCAAGGGAAAACCCGCACTGAGAGACGATTGACTCAAATTTTCTATTGGCCTGGAATTTCTCAAGCAGTGGCGCATTTCTGCCGAACTTGCGACATATGTCAGCGTAGAGGGCGACCCGGAGATCACCCAAAGGCACCCTTGCAACCACTCCCTATAATAGAAGAACCCTTTCAAAGAGTAGCTGTCGATATCATTGGACCTCTGGCTAAACCAAGTAAATCTGGAAAGCTGTATATTCTCACTGTTGTGGACTACGCCACCCGATATCCAGAAGCTGTGACCTTGTCAAGTACTTCTGCAGCCAAGGTGGCCGAGGCCCTTGTTACCATTTTCACCCGAGTAGGATTCCCAAGTGAAATCTTATCGGACCAAGGCTCCCAGTTCATGTCAGAGTTGGTGCAGTGTCTGTGGCGCACCTGTGGAGTACGAGCAATTCGAACTACAGCATACCATTCTCAAACCAATGGACTTTGTGAACGGTTTAATCAAACACTGAAAAATATGCTAAGGGCCGTCACTGCCTGGGATTTCGACTGGAAGAAGTACCTACCCCATCTCCTGTTCGCCTATCGGGAAGTTCCCCAGGAGTCCACTGGGCTTTCCCCCTTTGAACTACTCTATGGAAGAAAGGTCAGAGGACCCTTAACTCTGCTAAAGGAATATTCAGAGGGGCAAGTTGAAGATACAGGAACCCTGTTGTTCCATATGTCCTCAAGCTTTGGGACACCCTGGCTCAACTTGCTAGTTTGGCTCAGGATCATGTGCGGATGGCTCAGACCAGACAGAAGACATGGTATGACCGCAAAGCACACTATCGAGAATTTGTAGAGGGACAACAAGTCTTAATGATTGTTCCCCATTGGCAAAATAAATTCCAGACAACATGGGAGGGTCCCTTCCAGGTTCTCAGAAAACTAAACGTCACCAATTACCTTCTTGCTCTAGATGATCAGGGTCTAAGACAAAGGACTGTCCATGTGAATATGATTAAGGAGTACCATGACCGGACATTACCTATGATAGCAAGCTGTCGGCTGGCTTCAGAAGATAGTCAGGAGGACGAGGACCCATTACCTGATCTTGTTGAAGCAGCCAGAGCCCCATCCAGTGTGGAACAGGTTCCTCTGAGAGATCACTTAGATTCCTTACAGAAAAAACAAATGCTGGGAGTGCTCCATCAGAGACAGGCTGCTTTCGCGTCCCGACCAGGTCGAACCACAGTAACCCAACATCATGTGGACACTCAGGGCATTTGTTCCATACAGCAGGCTCCCAACCGGGTACCAGAATCAGTTAGAAACACCATGCAGCATGAGCTGGAGGAGATGTTACAGCTTGGGGTGATTCAGGCCTCCCATAGTCCTTTAGCCTCTCCTGTTGTGTTAGTACCCAAGAAAGATGGGAGTACTCGATTTTGTGTGGACTCCAGACAACTAAATGACCATACCATCAGTGATGCTTACCCAATGCCCCGCATTGATGAACTTCTAGACCGGCTAGCTGAGGCACGATACGTCACCACCCCAGATCTCAGTAAGGGATACTGGCAAATTCCCCTGACGGAGGAAGGTAGAGAGAAGTCGGCTTTTATAACCCCCTTTGGTCTGTATGAATTTCTAAACATGAATGAATGAAAACGCCCCTGCAACCTTTCAGAGAATGGTGGACCAGATCCTCCAGGGATGTGAAGACTTCGCTTGTGTCTACCTGGATGAGATCGCCATCTTCAGACGCACATGGGAGGAACATCTGAATCAAGTAGCTGTTGTTCTTGACCGGATTCTCGCAGCAGGCCTAACTATTCGACCTGATAAATGCCAATTGGGGATGGGTGAAGTCCAATACCTAGGGCATCGAGTAGGAGGAGGGAAGTTACGTCCTGAACCTGCCAAAATCCAGGCTATTAGAGACTGGCCTGTACCCCAAAACAAGAAACAAGTTATGGCTTTTTTGGGCACTACTAGTTATTACTGAAAATGTGTTTCTGATTTCAGCTCTGTGGCCAAGCCCCTTACAGACCTCACGAAGAAAACGATGCCCCGGCTGGTGATCTGGACTCCAGCCTGTGATGGCGCTCTTTGTTCATATATTCATGGCAGTAATGCAGGTTCCATTTTTCACATTTCATTCTTACATATAGCTATTGAATTTTTCATGTCAGTATTCACACAGCAGTTTCTGCTATTACATGTATTCCCCTTACATAGTCACTGGTGTGCATACCTTATCTCCCCATAGTGATGTTTTTTTAGGTTTTTGCACCCAGTTCAGACATAGAATGGAGTTCCAAACGTTATTTCTTATTTGTGATGACGCTTTTAACCGGCTGAAGGATGTTTTGGTCTGCGACCCTGTTCTGGCTGCTCCAGACTATAAGAGGAAATTCATTGTGCAGACGGATGCCTCTTCTTATGGACTAAGAGCTGTACTCAGCCACGTGAATGCGGCCGGGGAGGAGCACCCCATTGCCTGCCTCAGCAGGAAACTGCTGGACCGAGAAGTGGCCTATGCAACTGTTGAGAAGGAATGCCTGGCTGTAGTATGGGCCCTTAGGAAACTAAGGCCGTATCTGTATGGACGAGAATTCACTGTGGTTACGGATCACAATCCCCTCATATGGCTGAACAGAGTCTCTGGGGACAATGGACGCTTACTACGATGGAGACTGGCTCTTCAACCCTATATCTTTACAATACAATATAGAAGGGGCAGCCAACATCAAAATGCAGATGGATTGTCCAGGCAAGAGGAGCCCTGAGTCAGGGTCGGCATGTTTACATGTACTTGACAAGCGACCTGTTGAGGTCACTAGTCCGTACACAAATTGAGGGGGGAAGGGGTTGTAACAGCGTGTCCCTCCCCCACTTGTGCTCATGGTGTAATAGTCTGTCCCTCCTTTGTACTGCTTCTGCTGGGAGATTGTTTGTTCTTCTCAGCATGGGACTCCTCCAATCCACAACTTGATAGACAGAACAGAGCCAGGACGTCTAAAGTCCATTCATGTATCAAATGTCCAGGGGGTTGATCCCAGGAGAGAAGAACAATGAGACCCATGTTAGTTCAGTTAGTTGGATCTCGGCTGGAGAAGGACTAGGATTTATAGCTGAGGCTGGATCCTAGAGCCTGTGTATGGACTGTCACAGATTGGAGATCAGTGGCCACGTGGGATTGTGTTTTGTTGTTCACCCTGTTGGAATCAAGGAACTCATATAAGGATCATTGCCATATTTTCCCTGGCGTTGGAATACCGGGAGGCGCCCCTGGATCTTTTGTTTTGGACTCCTTGCAGAATTTAAGGATTTATATTTATGTTTGGTGCTTTATCTTTGTGGTTCCAATAAAGCCCTTTGGATTGTTCCTTGGCCTGGCGTCCCTTACTGCTCTGTCGCATACTCCGTCACACACATACGTGTTCGTGCTGATAAAGGCAGAATGAGGAAGGTTTCTGCTAGGCAAGTCCATCGGATTAAGAGAGCAGCTGCTAAAAAGCCATTACAAACCAGCAAACAGATATTTGAAGCTGCTGGTGCCTCTGTAGTCCCTCGAACCTCAAGGTGTAGGATCCTTCAAAGGCTTGCTGTGGTGCATAAACCTACTATTCAGCCACCCTTAACCAGTGCTAACAAGCAGACACGGTTGCAGTGGGCCCAGACATACATGAAAGCTAATTTTCAAACAGTCTTGTTTACTAATGAGTGTCAAGCAACCCTGGATGGTCCAGATGGATGGAGTAGTGAATGGTTGGTGGATGCCCACCATGTCCCAACAAGGCTACGACGTCAGCAAGGAGGTGTAGGAGTCATGTTTTAGGCCAGAATCATGGGGAGACATCTGGTAGGCCCCTTTAGGGTTCCTGAAGGCATGAAAATGACCTCTGCAACGTATATAGAGTTTCTGACTGACAACTTTCTTCCATGATACAAAAAGCAGAAATGTGCCTTCAGGAGCAAAATTGTCTTCATGCATTACAATGTACCATCTCATGCTGCAAAGAATACCTCTGTGTCATTGGCTGCTATGGGCATAAAAGGAGATTAACTCATGGTGTGGCCACCATCTTCCCCTGACCTCAACCCTATAGAGAACCTTTGGAGTATCATCAAGCAAAAGATCTATAAAGGTGGGAGACACTTCACGTCAAAACAGCAGCTCTAGGAGGCTATTCTGATATCATGCAAATAAATTCAAGCAGAAACTCTCCAAATAATCACAAGTTCAATGGATGCAAGAATTGTGAAGGTGATATCAAAGAATGGTTCCTATGTTACATGTAACTTGGCCTGTTAGGATGTTATGGATTTAAATAGCTTTTTATTTCAGTGAATGTGACCTCCTAATGCTGCAAATTCTACAAATGAACATTTTTAGTTCTTTAAAACATATAAGATGTTTAGAAACTCTACTGTGCCTAATAATTTGAAACAGTGCATTTTGACTTTTTTTAATTTTGAAGATTATACTGTTATCATTTGGAGGTTTCTACAATAAAATTCGATGTATACTTTAACGGGTGATGACTTTTTATTAGACCGATTGTCATTTGCAGCGACCATTTAGGAAAATCAGAAAAAAATATAATTTGCATAATAATTTGTAACATGGTGTATGTATAAATACATGTGTGGTCAACATAAAGGACTGGCACATGACATAAGGCTGCTTTACACACAACGATATTGCTAGCGATCTCGTTAGCGATGTGACATACCCAGATCGTTGTTCCAATTTGTCGAGATTACTCATAGGTCGTTTTGTAGTGGTCACACGTACACATCTCACAAACGACACTACATCGTTCAGCGATATATTGTTTGACCAAGGCGGTCGTGTGGATGTTGTTCGTCGTTGGCAGGGTGTCAAAACGTAGCAATATGTCTGCTGCGTTCCAAACGCTGAACAATATTTTGAAACTGAACGACGTGTCAACGATCAACGATTTTCACCGTATTTGCGATCGTTCGGAGTCGCACGTAGGTGTCACACGCAACAACGTCGCTAACGATGACGGAAGTGCGTCACGAAAACCCTGAACCCAACGACATATCAGATAAATCATAGCGTGTAAAGCGGCCTTTATTCCTTCCAAAGACAATGCTAAGGACCAAGGGGCATACACTGTGAGTGGAAGAAAAGCGATTCTGGCAGCTAAATTGGAAAGGGGTCCTACAGTTAGAGCAGTCAGGCTGTGGAATGCCCTACCACAAGAGGTAGTAATGGCAGATACTATAACGGCTTTTAAAAAATGGCTGGATGATTTCCTCAGTACACATAACATTATTGGTTATAAATGACTTAGTGACAAAATATAGAACTGGTGGAGGAAGGTTTAACTAGATGGACCTAGGTCTTTTTTTCAACCTAAGTAACTATGTAACTATGTAACATACTGTAGTTTGCAAATCTTCAGCACCAGTTAGTTTACACCAGGGGTCCCCAACCTGTGGCTCGGTAGCCACATGTGACTTGCAGGTCCTCAATGTGTTGCTCGTGGGTGTCTGTCAGCAGCCCTGTACAGAGGGGTAGATCTGGATGAGCATATGCTGGATTTGATGTAGGATGATACTGACAGTCACTAAGGGTGCTTGAAGCTGGATGCGATAGTGTGGTAGGAGAGATTGATGTGAGAATACCAAGAGTAGGTAAGGTGGGAACCCCTGGATCTAGGTATACTGTCTTAATGTGATTTCTATAATGACAACTCTGAATGCCATTATACCAGTCATGGGGACTCTGGGTGTCACTACTGTGGAGAGGAGGAAGAACAGGAGCTAGATGTCACTGGTAGGGGGTGGGGCTGGAAGTCTCTCAATGTGGCTTGTGACCTTCTATCAGAGCTGAATGTGGCTTTCATAGTAAGAAAGGTTGGGGACACTGATCTACACTGTGGATTTTCCCTTTATCGTGTGAATGAAATTTTGGGAAATTTCGTTCATAATACTGTAGCATATTATTCTAAAACAAATTCACAGCTGAAGAGCGATTGCATATAGGACTTATGGAAACATGCTCAGAAGATGTTAAGACCCCCAAGGAAAAGAACACAACACTTGCAGCAACTTACATGCAACAGATAAAAAATTGTGATGAGTAGACTCGCAGATAACCGGGATCGGCTGATCCCGGTGATCCGGTTTCTAAAATCCGGTTCTGGGCCGGATTCCAGTACCCATATAAGTCTATGGGGATTACAATCCGGCAATTAAAGATGGTTGTAGAAAGGATAGGCAGATGGGAGCAAGAACACTGTAATTACAGAGACACCGGTATGGCTGTACGCTGCTGCCAGGCTGCGCAATCACTTCCGGTGCAGCGCATAAGGCTCATTTCACATGCACTGCTTTCCCTACCCACCAGTGCCTGTGATTGGTTGCAGTCAGAAGTGCCCCGACCGCGAGTGACAGTGTGTCAGCTGATTGCAACCAATCACAGGCGCCAGGAAGGCCGGTGGGCGAGAAAGCATTGCAAGTGTCTGTGGGTCAGTATCGCGGTTTAAAAATAAATAGAACAATTGGCGTTGGGATCCCGTGTATTATGATACCCAGCACTGATAAAGCCAACAAGTACAGGCTGCAGCCCCCCCAGCCTTGCGCTTAATTTGGCTGTGCATTTTTTTTTAATTATTTTTATTATTATTATTCATAATAATAATAATACATTTAAATAAATATTTTTAAGAGACGGTGCGGTCATCCCCCCCCCCATTTTGATACCCAGCCATGATAAAGCCCAACAGCTGGGGGCTGGTATTCTCAGCCTGGGGAGTCCCATGGTTATTGGAAACATTGACAAGGGGGAACTGGCTGGCAGCAGTGACGTCACTCAGTTCACCGGAGTTCATACCCGGGCTGACCGCTGGTGACTTGAAGCACTCTGGCTTAAAGTGCGGGGCCATGCCCTGTATCCATCCATCCCTTTAACAGTGACCGTGCCAGCCGGGGTGGGGAAGTGCGGTCACAGGTGGAGGACTTCACGTGCCTCATTCATTCTATAGAGCTCACAGAGGGCAATCATGTTCCATGATCGCACGCTGTGAGGTTCTGATGTAGCAAAGCTCAATCGTCATAGGATGTCTTGTGGTTTACGTGGGACCTGCAGGAGTGTTGTGGGGGTTAATACAGTGGTTAAAGAGGGTGTTTTTTGTCTTTTATTCCAAATAAAGGATTTTATCGGTGTTTGTGTATTTACTTTCACTCACAGATTAGTGATGAGGGGTGAAAGAGACGCCTGCCATTACTAATCTAGAGCTTAGGGACAGCTGTTGGCTGTTATTAACCTCTTATATTACCGTGATTACCACCTCACCAGGGCAATCGGAAAGAGCCTGGTAAAGCGCCGGGCTTGTCGCATCTAACAGATATGACAATTCCGGGGACGCTGTAGGCTACTATTCTTAACCTGGGTGGGTCCCAATAACCATGGGACTCCCCAGGCTGAGAATCCTAGCCCTCAGCTGTTGGGCTTTATCATGGCTGGGTATCAAAGTTGGGGGGAACTGCACGCTGTTTTTTAAAATTATTTATTTAAATATTTTTTTCTTAAAAAAAGCCACCGGTGCCTGTCATTTTAATAGACAGCCAAGATATGCACTGACGGCTGCAGCCATATGCTTTATCTGTGCTGGGTATCATAATATGGAGGGTCCTATGCCAATTATTTTATTTATTTGTTTATTTTTGTACCGCAATACTGACCCGCAGTCAGTCCCTGTGATTGGTTGCAGTCAGACGTTGTCACACAGGCTGGGAGAGCGTCTGACTGCAATCAAAGACGCCAGGTCGGCCGGTGGGCAAGGAAAGCAGTGCATATGGATGAGCAATGATGAGCAGTCCAAGAAGTGAAAGAGAGGCCGCGGGAGAAGCATTTAACCATGCAGAGCAGTGTACAGCCGCGCTGGAGCCTTCATAAGTAAGAAGTGCTTGCTTCATTCTTATTTTCTTTATTTTTCCCTTTTTTAATTTCTCAGTGCCAGATCAATATCTGGAATCCCGATTCCGGCAGCCGGGCACCCTTTAAACTACTCGGATCCGGACTTTTACAGTTCAGGTCCGCTCATCACTAATAGAAAACTAAAAGACATGTAGTTTGAGTCTCAAAGTAAAATAATTTTTGGCCAAACCAATTAGAATTTTCTCAACACAAGATTTTTTTTTACAATATTGTAACAATTATAAAAGAGTGTAAACACCTCTAATATGAACAATTTTGGGCTATTTTATTTACTCAAAATGTTAAATATATGTGTAAAGTCAAAAGTTTCTCTCATTTTACCTGGTCTCCTCCTCTGAATATTCCAGGTTTTTTTTTTGTTAAATCTACCATGTTTTCAGAGATGATGCCTTTTTATTTAATGGTAATTTTTATGTGCCTTACCAAGGGGGTGCAACTCCCTAAATATATAGAGCAGCCTGAAGACACATCACCAAAAAATTCTGTGAGCTTTACCAACTTGGTAAGGACAATATATATTTGCCTTAATAAAATGAACCATATATCTGAATTGCTGATTAAAAAAAAGAGAATACTCTGGGGAATACTGTGTAAAGATGTGTCGTTGCTTACCAATAGTCAATAACCAGCAAAGCAAAAGGTACTAAACGATTGTGGTCACAATTAAAATATAACTTTTAATATCCAAGTTAAAATTCCTATATACCACACAACATAAATGGTTGTAAAACCAACCAAAAGATGGAGCTAATGTTAGGCTCCTGTTATTACCCAGTTTAGGACACTGTAAATCCGGTAGTAATAACCCCACCGAAATAACAATAGTTGAGACAAGAAAGAGAACTGTCTCATATATCATGTATACAATTAGTAATCCACAGCAAAATGTACATTCGGTAGGAGTCACCCCACCGAAATAACAATAATTGAGACCAGAGTGTAGAACTGTCTCATAAATAGTGTATACAGTTTATAATCCACAGCAAAAAATAACCATAACATAGGTTTTACTGTGAAAAAATGAAGCAAAAAATAGTTGTCCAGTAACAGGGGGGGGCGCCAATCAGCCTCCCAATACCCCTTAGCTGGCAACAATCTGACCTGATACTTTCTTAGACCTCCCGACGCGTTTCTTAATTTATCTTAATCCTCGGGACTGTGGTCAAGAAATTACAGCTGCAAAAATAAACAGTATGATCAGACTAAACAATGCAAGGGTCTACTAAAGAATTCACAAAATATTTTCAATAAGATCTCGTTCCTACCTTCATTTAGAAAACGGACATCCAGCATACTGTGTCCGGGCTGGCATAAAGCACTGGGCTTTCAAAGTTGCCGCCCTTAAATATCCTGTGGGCGGACTGCCTCAGTTATCATAATGGCCGCCCCCATACTGGAATGGCGATACCCCCCTACCAGAACTAGCCAACCATAGGTAGAGGGTCAAAAGGTGTGCCGCCCACCAGAGCGTCTATCCACAATAAGTGGGGGACGTCATCCAAACCCCACCCTTAGAAACCAAAAAGCGCCATACACGGGGAACCGTCACCAAGTGACGCCCCCGCACGTGACCATCATGTGACTCGTTCATGTGACGTCATGCCGGCGCTACCCATCTTGCCATTACCTATTTTGCCACGTGACCGGAACCGCGCATATTCACCCGACGCGCATCCGGGCACGTGATGCAGAACCCAGGTTAAAGACGTGATTTAGACGCCGCCCATGTCCGCATCACATGAACCGCTGTCACAATGCAAATAGGACGCCCATAGCTACAATAGAACTGGAGCCATGGGTATAAATCACGCCCACCTATGCATTGTATGGGCTGAAAGAACGCCCATAGATATATGCCATATAGGAATCACTAAAATGAATGGGTGTTTATAATGAGGCATGACATGTAAAAATGAAATTGTTGGCAGCTTTTTGATAATCTTGTTATAAATTGGTGTAAATCATAAAACCAAAACGGGGGGGAGGGAGGGGGGCTTGGGGAACTCAATTTAATGATTTTAAGAAATTGAAAATACAATGTACTGAAGTTGTCCTAAATAGTAAAATCTAATTTAAAGGACACACAAATTGGATTAGGGCAGGCACCCACAAAGGTACAGACAACACGGACACGAGACAAGTGGCAATAATGATACCCGTACCATAACCATGCTGGGGTTTATTAAGGGGGGGGGAAAGGATTTTTAACATTTTTTTTTTCAAAAGGACGGGATGTTCTCACGAGGGCCTCCTGTAGTAATCCCTACTCCGCCCTACCTATCCCCTACCTACCAACAGAGTGTAACAACACCTTAAAGTACCGGGTGCCCCCGCTCCACGGTGGCTATCCCTAAAGTCCCTAAAGGGCCCTAGGCTCTACAGGAAGCACCCAAAAGTAAGTGTCTCATTAAGGCCCAGCGGTGTCTGGGTCCTCAATGTGTAAATCCATTTACACTCCCGTTGAAGGATCAACCGATCCCAATCCCCACCTCGAGCCGGATAATTAATGAGATCAATCCCCATGAAGGTCAAACCTGAGATGTCACCATTATGCATTATTTCCATGTGTTTCGCCAGGGGAGTATCCCTCTTGTTGGCTATATCTCTGAGGTGTTCCCCCACACGTCTCCTGAACTCCCTCCTCGTCTTGCCTGCATATTCAAGTCCACAGCCACATCTTGCTTTATAGATTATGCCCTTAGAGCGACAGTTTATAAAATCTTTGATGTCAAAAGAATGTCCCGTAGCTGAGCTTGAGAAGGTCCTTCCAGTCTCAATGTGCGGGCATGCAACGCACCCTTTACATCTAAAACACCCTCTAAGCTCAGCACGTAGCCAGGTACTCTCTTTCAGGCGAATGAAGTGGCTGTGGACTACCCTATCACCGATAGAGCGGCCCCTCCTATAAGTACACTTTGGATGGCTTCCTACCACATCACCAATGTCCACGTCCATTCTCAGGATTGGCCAATGCCGTTTCAAGATCTTGCGTATCTCCGTGGACCCATTGGTGAAAGTAGAGATAAACCGAAATTTGCCCTCCATTGTCTCATTCTTTTTATGCGAGGGGACTAGTAAGCTAGATATTTCTCTGGATTGTGCTGTTTGAAAGGCTTTCGAGAGGAAGAGTCTGGATATCCCCTCTCTCTAAACCGATTGCGTAGATCTTCCGCTTGTCGGGAGAAGTTCAAGGGGGTAGAACAGTTCCGTCGTGCTCGCAGATACTGTCCCTTGGGGATGCCTGCCCTAAGAGGTAGAGGGTGATTACTCTCACAGCGTAGGAGTGCATTGGAGGAAGTGGGTTTTCGAAATGTGTTGGTCGTTAGGGTTCCATCAATGTTTTTTGTAACCAGAATGTCCAAAAAGGAGAGCTCTCTCTCGTCACATTGTGCTGTAAAGCCCAAACCGAGAGGATTGTGATTGATTTTGGAGACAAATTGTAAAAACGTCTCCTTGGTACCCCGCCATAGTACGAACACGTCGTCTATGTAACGGGTCCACAGCACAATCCTATCCAAATCATAAGGGGACTCCTCCCCAAAAATAAGGTTCTCTTCCCACCAAACCAGGAGCAAATTGGCATAAGATGGTGCACATGGACAACCCATGGCCGTGCCCCTGAGTTGGTGGAAGAAGAACCCGTCAAAAAGAAAAAAAAATTTCATGAGACAAAAAGAGAGCAGTCTAACTAACCACGCATTGTGTCTAGCGAAGTGACAGCCACGCCCCTTCAAAAAATATTCCACCGCTCTCAATCCATCCTCGTGCATGATCGAGGAATACAAAGCTTCTACATCAACCGAGCACAGGATGGTATCGTCATCTAGCACTACATCTTCGATCTTCCTCAAAAAATCAGTGGAATCCAGGGTGAATGAATTCAGAGCACCCACAAAAGGTTTGAGGATATGATCCAGATAAGTGCCAATGTTCTGACAAAGGCCTCCCACCCCAGACACAATTGGTCTGCCTTTAAGGGGTGCGAGGCCTTTGTGAACCTTGGGGAGACAATAAAAAGTGGCCAAAGTAGGATGCGGGGGAAACAAGAAATCATATTCATTTTTATCTATGAGTTTAGCTTCTAAACCCTCTGATAGAAGTACTTTAAGTTCTGCTTTGAATTCATTGAGAGAATTATTTCTCAATTTCCTATAATTACTATTGTTTCCAAGAATAGTCAAACACATATTCCTATAGTCCTCCACATCCTGTACCACTATATTGCCCCCTTTGTCGTAACTTTTTATAATGATCGAGCGGTCTCGTTCCAGGGTCTGCAAGGCCATCACTTCTGATCTAGTCAAATTAAACATTTTGCGTTTTTTCCGGCGAGCCAAAATTTCAAAGTCTTTTGAGACTTGCTCAACAAAAACATCTATCGTAGACTGATCAAACAAATTAGGAGGCATACGGTTGCTTTTGTTCTTAAGAGAAGTAAACGGACCTTCGCCACAAAGGTTTGGGTCTGGGTCCGACAAATGGTAAAGCAAGCGTATGTCTCCCAAAAGGGCCTCAGGTACACCCAGTTCTTTACTTGTGCGCTTTTCCTCTTTGACAAAATGTTTATGCCACTTCAGCTTCCTGGCAAATAAATGCAGATCTTTAATACCATCAAATAATTGGAAGTCTGAAGTGGGAACAAAGGAAAGACCTTTGCTCAGCACGCACATCTCCTCGGTGGTCAAAGCACGTGAAGATAAATTCAGGACCTGTGGTTGTCTGTCTGATTGGACGGGCGTGATTGACTCCTCAGGTAATATCCCTGGTCTAAAAAACGCACTCCTGAATTGTCGTTGTGGAACCCCCTACCCCTTCCTCTCCCTCCCCTACCACGCTGCCTTCCTCTAGAGTTCTTATTCCGTTTTTCACTGTCTGAGGCCTCAGTATCTGTCGAAGAGAAATCTGTCTCAAGGTTAGCAGGAGTATTCCTGGAGGTGGAAAAAAGATATGCCCTCCTATCTTTAAACTCCTACAAATCTCGGACAAAATATCTATGCTTACGTTCTTTCAAGTGATACTGAAACCTCTCCAATTGGCCCTGCAAAGATGCTTCTTTAGAGGTGAAATCCGGTTCACTAGAAAACTTTTTTGTGATTTCAATTTGTTCTTTCAATTGTGTTGAAAGAACAGATAATGTGGACCTCTCTTCCTCAACAGTAACTTCATAAACTGTACGGAGCTATTGGTGGCCTCTCTCTCCCATTTATCCAACAGGGTAGAGTTCTTATATCTGAGGCCTGGAAGAAGGGAGATTCTAAGATGGCGAGGGACAATGTCAGATTTTATATAATTTTCTAGGCTTTGAACCTCCCACCAAGAAGTGATCTGATTTTTATAAACTCTAGTAAGCTCTTTAAAGGCAGCAATGTAGGTAGGAGTATATTTGGGTTGTGTGAAATTTTTCTCAGAAAAAATATCCTTGGCCTCTTGTGCCCAGTTACCCGTGTCGAGGCCAGTTGTGAGGAAACCTGCCATTCCAATGAATATAATTCAATGTAAAGATGTGTCGTTGCTTACCAATAGTCAATAACCAGCAAAGCAAAAGGTACTAAACGATTGTGGTCACAATTAAAATATAACTTTTAATATCCAAGTTAAAATTCCTATATACCACACAACATAAATGGTTGTAAAACCAACCAAAAGATGGAGCTAATGTTAGGCTCCTGTTATTACCCAGTTTAGGACACTGTAAATCCGGTAGTAATAACCCCACCGAAATAACAATAGCTGAGACAAGAAAGAGAACTGTCTCATATATCATGTATACAATTAGTAATCCACAGCAAAATGTACATTCGGTAGGAGTCACCCCACCGAAATAACAATAATTGAGACCAGAGTGTAGAACTGTCTCATAAATAGTGTATACAGTTTATAATCCACAGCAAAAAATAACCATAACATAGGTTTTACTGTGAAAAAATGAAGCAAAAAATAGTTGTCCAGTAACAGGGGAGCGCCAATCAGCCTCACAATACCCCTTAGCTGGCAACAATCTGACCTGATACTTTCTTAGACCTCCCGACGCGTTTCTTAATTTATCTTAATCCTCAGGGGACTGTGGTCAAGAAATTACAGCTGCAAAAATAAACAGTATGATCAGACTAAACAATGCAAGGGTCTACTAAAGAATTCACAAAGTATTTTCAATAAGATTTCGGTCCTACCTTCATTTAGAAAACTGACATCCAGCATACTGTGTCCGGGCTGGCATAAAGCACTGGGCTTTCAAAGTTGCCGCCCTTAAATATCCTGTGGGCGGACTGCCCCAGTTATCATAATGGCCGCCCCCATACTGGAATGGCGACACCCCCCTACCAGAACTAGCCAACCATAGGCAGAGGGTCAAAAGGTGTGCCGCCCACCAGAGCGTCTATCCACAATAAGTGGTGGACGTCATCCAAACAGGCTCCGGTTCTATTGTAGCTATGGGCGTCCTATTTGCATTGTGACAGCGGTTCATGTGATGCGGACATGGGCGGCGTCTAAATGACGTCTTTAACCTGGGTTCTGCATCACGTGCCCGGATGCGCGTCGGGTGAATACGTGCGGTTCCGGTCACGTGGCAAAATAGGTAATGGTAAGATGGGTGGCGCCGGCATGACGTCACATGAACGAGTCACATGATCGTAACGTGCGGGGGCGTCACTTGGTGACGGTTCCCCGTGTATGGCGCTTTTTGGTTTCTAAGGGTGGGGTTTGGATGACGTCCACCACTTATTGTGGATAGACGCTCTGGTGGGCGCAGGGCCGGCATCAGCACGCAGCATACCCGGGCAAATGCCGGGGCCCTGGAGAGCTGGGGGGGCCCACTCGGCCTCGTCAGTTCTGCTGCCCCCGGGCCGAGTTCCGGGGACCGCAGTCCTTGTCACTGGAAACTGTGGCTGCCGGCCCTTTGTGTGGGCCCCATCTGCACCGTGACCTGATCAGTATGTGGGACATCACTCCCTCCCTGTCCCCTGTCCCCCCGTGCGTGTGTGGCCCCCGGAGCCGCGTGTGTGGGGCCCGCAGAGCAAGGTGTGTGTCTGTCTGTATGTATGTATGTATGTATATATGCAGCAGAGCAGTATGCGTGTCTGTATGTATGTATGTATATGTATATATGCAGCAGAGCAGTATGCGTGTCTGTATGTATGTATGTATATATGCAGCAGAGCAGTATGCGTGTCTATATGTATGTATGTATATATGCAGCAGAGCAGTATGCGTGTCTGTCTGTATGTATGTATATATGCAGCAGAGCAGTATGCGTGTCTGCATGTATGTATGTATATATGCAGCAGAGCAGTATGCGTGTCTGTATGTATGTATGTATATATGCAGCAGGGCAGTATGCGTGTCTGTATGTATGTATGTATATATGCAGCAGAGCAGTATGCGTGTCTGTATGTATGTATGTATATATGCAGCAGAGCAGTATGCGTGTCTATGTATGTATGTATATATGCAGCAGAGCAGTATGCGTGTCTGTATGTATGTATATATGCAGCAGAGAAGTATGCGTGTCTGTCTGTATGTATGTATATATGCAGCAAAGCAGTATGCATGTCTGTATGTATGTATATATGCAGCAGAGCAGTATGCGTGTCTGTCTGTATGTATGCATGTATGTATGCAGCAGAGCAGTATGCGTGTCTGTTTGTCTGTATGTATGTATGCAGCAGAGCAGTATGTGTGTGTCTGTATGTATGCATGCAGCAGAGCAGTATATGTGTGTCTGTATGTATGTATGCAGCAGAGCAGTATATGTGTGTCTGTATGTATGTATGCAGCAGAGCAGTGTGTCTGTATGTATGTATGCAGCAGAGCAGTGTGTCTGTATGTATGTATGCATGCAGCAGAGCAGTGTGTATATATGTATGCATGCAGCAGAGCAGTGTGTCTGTATGTATGTATGCATGCAGCAAAGCAGTATGTGTGTGTCTGTCTATATGTATGTATGTAGCAGAGCAGTGTGTGTGTGTCTGTCTATATGTATGTATGCATGCAGAGCAGTATGTGTGTGTCTGTATGTATGTATGTAGCAGAGCAGTATGTGTGTGTCTGTCTATATGTATGTATGTAGCAGAGCAGTATGTGTGTGTCTGTCTATATGTATGTATGCAGCATAGCAGTGTGTCTCTGTATGTATGCATGTATGATGTGTATCTATGTATGTCAGTGTATATGACTGTATAGATTTGTCTGTTTATATGTATTTTTGTGAGTTTGTCTTTAAATATGTATATGTACGTGTATGTGTCTGTGTGTGTGTGTGTGCGTGTGTGTGTGTGTGTGTGTGTGTGACTGTGTGTTTATGGGGCCCACTGGGACTCTTCCGGCCGGGGCCCACAAAAACCTGGAGCCGGCCCTGGGTGGGCGGCACACCTTTTGACCCTCTGCCTATGGTTGGCTAGTTCTGGTAAGGGGGTGTCGCCATTCCAGTATGGGGGCGGCCATTATGATAACTGGGGCAGTCCGCCCACAGGATATTTAAGAGCGGCAACTTTGAAAGCCCAGTGCTTTATGCCAGCCCGGACACAGTATGCTGGATGTCCGTTTTCTAAATGAAGGTAGGAACGAGATCTTATTGAAAATACTTTGTGAATTCTTCAGTAGACCCTTGCATTGTTTAGTCTGATCATACTGTTTATTTTTGTAGCTGTAATTTCTTGACCACAGTCCCCTGAGGATTAAGATGAATTAAGAAACGCGTCGGGAGGTCTAAGAAAGTATCAGGTCAGATTGTTGCCAGCTAAGGGGTATTGGGAGGCTGATTGGCGCCCCCCCCTGTTACTGGACAACTATTTTTTGCTTCATTTTTTCACAGTAAAACCTATGTTATGGTTATTTTTTGCTGTGGATTATAAACTGTATACACTATTTATGAGACAGTTCCACACTCTGGTCTCAATTATTGTTATTTCGGTGGGGTGACTCCTACCGAATGTACATTTTGCTGTGGATTACTAATTGTATACATGATATATGAGACAGTTCTCTTTCTTGTCTCAACTATTGTTATTTCGGTGGGGTTATTACTACCGGATTTACAGTGTCCTAAACTGGGTAATAACAGGAGCCTAACATTAGCTCCATCTTTTGGTTGGTTTTACAACCATTTATGTTGTGTGGTATCTGGGGAATACTGGTAATAAAAACCGAGCAACAATTGGCCACTTTTGACATGGTGATAGGTTCTCTTTAGAGTAGAAATCCTGACAAATGTTTCACCTAATCCTTTCAAAATGTCTGCAAGGCCTCATTGAGAAGTCCATTTTTCACATACGTGTTCTGTCTGTTGTCCTCATGGATAGAACATGTACACATTATAGTCCACAGTGCAGTTCACATGCTCACGTAGACTTGCTTGTTTTTTATCTTATCACAATTGAAAATCTCCCATAGACTGAAATCACTGATGAACCATGAACACTGAACAACACTGATGAAAATTGTATCAAAAATATCGATAACAGTTCGTGTTTTGCGTACATGAAAAAAAAAATCATGGATGTCTGAATTAGGTCTTAAAGGGGTTGTCTGATACATGTAATAAAATAGCAAAATAATTAATATGCAATTAAATATGAAACATTTTTCTAAATACTTTTATTTAGCAAAAAGGAAAAGGTAATCTTCATCTACACTGTGTGTAGAATTATTAAGCAAATGAGTATTTTGATCACATGATACTTTTTATAAATATCGTACTCCAAACTGTATAGGCTTGAGAGACAACTAACAATTAAGTAAATCAGGTGATGTGCATCTATGTAATGAGGAGGGGTGTGGTGTAATGACATCAACATCCTATATAAGGTGTGCTTAATTATTAGGCAAACTTCCTTTCCTTTGGCAAAATGGGTCAGAAGAAAGATTTGACAGGCTCTGAAAAGTCCAAAATTGTGAGATGTCTTGGAGAGGAATGCAGCAGTCTTGAAATTGCCAATCTTTTGAGGCGTGATTACCGAACAATTAAGCGTTTCATGGCAAATAGCCAACAGGGTCGCAACAAGCATGTTGGGCAAAAAAGAAGTAAAATAACTGCCCATGAATTGAGGAAAATCAAGCGTGAAGCTGCAAAGATGCCGTTTGCCACCAGTTTGGCCATATTTCAGAGCTGCAACGTTACTGGAGTATCAAAAAGCACAAGTTGTGCCATACTCAGGGACATGGCCAAGGTAAGGAAGGCTGAAAAACGACCACCTTTGAACAAGAAAAATAAGATAAAATGTCAAGACTGAGCCAAGAAATATCTTAAGACTGACTTTTCAAAGGTTTTATGGACTGATGAAATGAGAGTGACTCTTGATGGTCCAGATGGATGGGCCAGAGGCTAGATCAGTAAAGGGCAGAGAGCTTCACTCCGACTCAGACGCCAGTAAGGTGGAGGTGGGGTACTGGTATGGGCTGGTATCATCAAAGATGAACTTGTGGGACCTTTTCGGGTTGAAGATGGAGTGAAGCTCAACTCCCAGACCTACTGCAAGTTTCTGGAAGACAACTTCTTCAAGCAGTAATACAGGAAGAAGTCGGTATCGTTCAAGAAAAACATGATTTTCATGCAGGACAATGCTCCATCACATGCATCCAACTATTCCACAGCGTGGCTGGCCAGTAAAGGTCTAAAAGATGAAAAAATAATGGTCCCCTTGATCACCTGATCTGAACCCCATAGAGAACCTGTGGTCCCTCATAAAATGTGAGATTTACAGGGAGGGAAAACAGTACACCTCTCAGAACAGTGTCTGGGAGGCTGTGGTGGCTGCTGCATGCAATGTTGATCGTAAACAGATCAAGCAACTGACAGACTCTACGGATGGTAGGCTGTTGAGTGTCATCATAAAGAAAGGTGGCTATATTGGTCACTAATTTTTGGGTTTTGTTTTTGCATGTCAGAAATGTTTATTTCTAAATTTTGTGCAGTTATATTGATTTACCTGGTGAAAATAAACAAGTGAGATGGGATTATATTAGGTTTTTATTAAGTTGCCTAACAATTCTACACAGTAATAGTTACTTGCACAAACAGATATCCTCCTAAGATAGCCAAATCTAAAAAAAAACAACACTCCAACTTCCAAAAATATTAAGCTTTGATATTTATGAGTCTGTGGGTTGATTGAGAACATAGTAGTTGATCAATAATAAAAAATATCCTCTAAAATACAACTTGCCTAATAATTTTGCACACAGTGCATTGCTCTCTGTCAGGATTTTAAAGATGGCTACTGCCTTAAACTGTGCATTTCAAGAGACGCAATCAATTTCAGTCAGCTAAAGAAAGATGTTTTTTTTTCTCCTTTGGTCCGGCTCCACTCAGTGTCCTGTCAAGAGGACTAAACAGAGGAATGTACGTTCTTGATGCCTGACAGGACGCTGCGCTGACCTGACATCTTTCTTGAGCAGATGTTCTTTATGAAGCCTGTCCTACTGTGAGTCCTCTTAAATCTAGGACGGGTTGCGATTAATGGCATTTGCCAAATGTAAAATCCTGATAGAGTGCACCAGATAAAGCATATATTTTTTATAAAGAAGGGTATTTAGAAACATTTTTAACATTTAAATACATGTCATTCATTGTATTTATTAACTTTATTACATTTCTTAAACAACCACTTTGTCATTTAAAATTAAAATATATACCTATCGCAGTCTTTCCTGATTTCCAGCATTAAGGGTGCTTTACACGCTGCGACATCGATACCGATATATCGTCGGGGTCACGTCGTTAGTGACGCACATCCGGCGCCGGTAGTGACATTGCAGCGTGACACCAAGGGGCAGCGATCAACAATCGCAAAATCGCTCAAAAACGGTGATCGTTGACACGTAGCTCCTTTCCTTAATATCACTGCTGCCACAGGTACGATGTTGTTCGCCGCTCCTGTGGCACCACACATTGCTATGTGTGACACCGCAGGAACGACGAACATCTCCTTACCTGTGTCCACCGGCAATGAGGAAGGAAGGAGGTGAGCGGCATGTTCCGGCCGCTCATCTCCGCTCCTCCGCTTCTATTGGCCGGCCGCTTAGTGATGTCGCTATGACGCCGAACGCACCTCTCCCTTGAAGGAGGGATTGTTCGGCGGTCACAGCGACGTCGCTGATAAGGTGTGTGTGACGCTCCAAATGTTGCACCAACGACAGGGCCGGGTGCTATCGCGCACGACATCGCTAGCAATCGCGATGTCGCAGCGTGTAAAGCACCCTTTACTCTGGTCTTCTTTTTAGCCATGTGACTTCAACTACGACTAGCCAGATCACACAGGGTGCGGCTCCATAGGATTACGTTATAAGAGCGACTTTTGGTGCACACATAATCCCTGAGAAATCCTCCTAGTTGGAGTTGAAGTCACGTGACTAATAAGAAGATCGTAGTAATGCTGGAAACTGGGGAAGATGGCAATTTGTAAAGGTTTAGGGGGATAATATTTTTATATGGAGTGCGGTGTTTAGGTCACACCATTTCTATCGTGCTGCATCATTTACTGAAAATTTAGATACTGTTTAATATTCTTTAAAAAAAATACATTGGCAAATGTAAATGAACTACTATTAATAATCACAAAGACAGTTTCACATGTATCTTTACTGCAGATTTAGATGCCATTTTTTCTTCAAAAATGATGGATCCAGCGACAAGGAGAATTTCAAAACTGGTTTTTCACATCTATGTTTTTTGTTGCAGTTTTTGAAGCCAACACCAAAAATAGATCATAAATAGGGAAGTCAGTATAAAAAAACAGTCACCATTATTTAGGCTACTTTTGTCTTTGAGGCTCTGATTCATCAAGAGTGGCATTTTTGTCTCTACTTTTGATTAGGGGGTGTAGTGGAGTCAGATGCTCCTGATTCATAAAGAAATGCACGCCTCTTCGTAAATCAGGGGTGCCTAACGAGCCTATGTGTCCCATGACAGAAATCTTACACCAGTCTCACCACAACTCCTCATTGTCACATCCCCATCGCGCCCCATCACACCCAGGCTCCGCCTCATCACACAAGGCTCCGCCCCATCACACCCGGGCTCCGCCCCACCACACCCGAGCTCCGCTCATTTTGGTTAAGCTGAGAAAAAGTTTCAACATTTTTGCACAACTCTAACATGCGTCAAAATTGTCCATCTTTTTAAAAGTAATTCTAGTAAATTGCTTTGATGAATCAGCGCCTAAATGTGGAAATCCAGCTTTTGAACTCACTCTCAGCTTTCGCTGAAAAAAATTGCATCAAAAACTGCATGGATGTCTTAAGCTACATGTGCCAGAAATCTGGTTTAATTTGCACCAAAAAACAGTCTATTATGCTTTCCACTATGGGCTTTGATATATTCTAGATACATTTTAGACAATCTTGACAATGCTTGGAGTATGAAAAAGTGAGTGTAGGAAAAGATGACATATTCATACAGATTTACTGCTTCACACGCCCATCGTAACTCCCGTGAAGTGATTAGTTGCAGACCTCGCCCCCACCCCCATGTGATAGCGTCTGTGATTGGTTGGAATCACACATGCTGCCTGCGTCTCTATAGTGATGAATAAAAAATAATTAAAAAATTGGCATATGGTCCCCCATAGTGTAATTCCCAATGCAGATAAAGCAGCTGCAGCCCCCAGCTGTTTGCTTATCTTATTTGTGTATTAAAATAAGTGAGACCCTATGTGGCTTTTTTTAATTTGTTTAAATCATTAGTAGTGTATTGGTATTGTGGATACTATGATTTTGCCACAGTATGGCATTATTGGGCGAACCTATGGCAAATTTTTCATGATATTGTAAGGTGGTGGTTAGTTTGTCATATTCCCTCTGAAAAAATCAATAGCCCAATAATGTTGTTTTATGTGTTATATCTGCTATATTGTCTGCAGTACTACCACTGGCCAAAAGAGGTCACTGTTTTCTTTTTGGTAAGTTTAGATTCCCCTGAGAGGTGTAGCAGTCTGTTTATGGAAATTATAGTGTTAACACTTAAGGCCCCGTCACACTAAGCAACATCGCTAGCAACATCGCTGGTAACGAACAACTTTTGTGACGTTGCTAGCGATGTTGCTGTGTGTGACATCCAGCAACAACCTGGCCCCTGCTGTGAGGTCGTTGGTTGTTGCTGAATGTCCTGGGCCATTTTTTAGTTGTTGCTGTCCTGCTGTGAAGCACAGATCGCTGTGTGTGACAGCGAGACAGCAACAACTAATGTGCAGTGAGCAGGGAGCCAGCTTCTGCTGAGGCTGGTAACTAATGTAAACATCGGGTAACCAAGAAGCCCTGTCCTTGGTTACCCGATATTTACCTTTGATACCAGCCTCCTCCGCTCTCACTGCCTGTGCTGCCGGCTCCTGCTCTGTGCACATGTAGCTGCAGCACACATCAGGTAATTAACCCGATGTGTGCTGTAACTAGGAGAGCAAGGAGCCAGCACTAAGCAGTGTGCGCTGCTCCCTGCTCTGTGCACATTTAGCTGCAGCACACATCAGGCAATTAACCTGATGTGTGCTGTAACTAGGAGAGCAAGGAGCCAGCGCTCAGTGTGCGCTGCTCCCTGCTCTGTGCACATTTAGCTGCAGCACACATCGGGTTAATTAACCTGATGTGTGCTGTAACTAGGAGACTGGGGGCTGGACACTGGTTGCTGGTGAGCTCACCAGCAACTCGTGTAGCCACGCTCCAGCGATCCCTGCCAGGTCAGGTTGCTGGTGGGATCGCTGGAGCGTCGCAGTGTGACAGCTCACCAGCAACCTCCTAGCAACTTACCAGCGATCCCTATCGTTGTTGGGATCGCTGGTAAGTTGCTTAGTGTGACTGGACCTTTAGTCAGATAGGAGATTGCATGGAGTTACATGGCACAAAATGTGAGGTAGTTCCTGAGTTCCTGTTAGGAGTTCAGTATGGAGTTTGGGAAGAACATTTGTTGGAGAGTACAAGGAAGCAAGAAGTGATAGAGTCATTAGTGGCAACAGAAATTTATCATGGAAGCAAGTGGCTGCACCTTGTATCAGAGCAGTCTTCAACAGGAGTGACTCCGGTGTTGGCCGGCTGTGAAAGGGGAACTTAAAGGAGAAATGTCCATGAAGGTCAAGGTCCAGGGTTTGATGTGTCAAAGTCCATAAAGAGGCTTGGGGATAAAGTCCATTATGGGGTACAGTCCATGAGAGAGTTTGGGGCAAAGTTCATGACTGGCTGTGTAAAGTTCACAAGGGGGTGTTATAGCAAAATGGAGGGGGGGAAACAAAACTTCAGTCATTTGCAGCAAACAATAAAGAAAGAGAGTCCCAGGTGGTGAATAAGAGAAGGAAACACTGGGCACTATCCACACTCAGTGGTTAATGGCAGACCGTATAAATCATTAGAACGGTAAACCCGTCAATATACATCAAGTCCATCCATTTGGTTAAGTACTGGCAGTAGAGAAAAGAAAAAAATCCGTGGTGCTCATTTCACAGAAAAAACACTTGCTGAACAGGAAAATGGTAGAACGAAAGGCACTCACTAGAATGAATGTGTAAAAAAACCTTTTATTCCATCAACTGGTTAGAAGTGAAGGCACGGGGGAGGGGGGTACACAGAGCACTTCGGACGACGGCCATTTCGCGTCTTTGTTCAACGCTTCTACAGGTCCACACCACCAATGGGCGGACCTCAGGCACAGCTCTTTTTTCAATAGCCGTAGCTTTTTGAGGGCTGGCAAGATTTCTGCACCTTTTTGCATCTCCAATGCCTACAATGGGTTAAGTTCTCTTTTGGAGGTGTACCACCATTATTGAACCTATGCACAATCTTCGACAACGCCATGGTCTTCTTCATTGTTCCACACGCCTTCCCAATAAAACTTGGCCGGCCCATAATTGTAAGTGAGGAATTGATGCCAGATGCACCGACACGCTACATGGAGAAAAGCTGGTCCTTGCTTGGTGTCTGGACTTATGTCGTGTGGGCTGGGAACCCAAACAGGCCGCATGCTTCCACTGACATCGGCTGGCCAGGACCTGATGATAACTTGTACTCACAAGAAAACCAACAGTTAATGTAAAAAAAACTTTTCACTCAACAATTTATTCTCTGCAACAACTTTACACTTCAAATAGCAGGCACATATCGTCCAACATGTTACAGTTCTACAAGGCATATTCAAACACAATCTTAGTTGCCACTGGGTTCCTTCAGATCTTACAGGTCCTGTAAGTTCCAGAACATTCCAGCTCAACATTACAGTACAATTCGCGATGGTCACTTTTACTTGCAGCAGCTCCACATCTTGTTTCCTTACAGAATTGAGAATCAGGGGTCACACCTCTTTGAACAGAGTAAAGCCTTGCTCTTTCAGACACTCAGGGATGATACACTCGGATAAGCGGACTTCAGTCACTCGCCAAGTAGGATAAACCTGTTACCTTGACGGCTAATGGATCTGGCCACTACAGACCTGTCCTCCAGCCCTTATTGTCTGGGGCTGTTCCATTCGAGGGTCAGTGTCTCATTTCAACGCCGTTCGCACTTCGTGTTTCTATCAACTCTCCAGGTTTGCGCTATTTTGTCTCCAGTCCCCCGTCTTCCCATTGCTGCCACAAGCCATCCACTGTATACAACTTCACGTGCTAAAGATTCTGTCTATAACTGTAGCTCCTTACATTTTCACGCCTAAACTCAACTGAACTCTTCTAGAATTAATCTTTTCGCACCCTATCAATTAACCCCGCCCACTGGAGGCTAGTCCCAACACTTAACTGTTGCTTACCCTATAGTCTGGTAACTTCCTATACAAGTGTTATGCCTTATTCACATCACACATTATCAATACTACATATCAAAAAATATTGAAAATCCATCTCATCGGCACCTGACCTCACCGTCCCACAGACTCGGATGTTTGCCCTGCCCTGACCGCGAAGCAAACAATGAAAGATATAATCCAGCTGGTGCAACAATGGTGTTTCTTTATTTGTGCAAAGACAGACAGTGCACAAACTAACGTTTACGCGTTTCTGGTTTAATCTGTTTGTATAAGTGCTACTGTTCACGTTGATTATACCAGATGAGGTGGGGTATATACCGAAACAGGTGGCTCATGTCTAACATTATGACTAAGGGCGTTGATCCAGAAACGCGTAAACGTTAGTTTGTGCACTGTCTGTCTTTGCACAAATAAAGAAACACCATTGTTGCACCTAGCTGGATTATATCTTTCATTGACTACATATCAAGGGTAGGTTACACTATACATTAGACATGAACACATTACAATATAATGTCACATAACATATTATATTATATACAAAAGACATTATTCACATTACACTACACAACGCATTTGGTGTCTTAAGGGGCAAGAATGTGACAGTCCACCACACTTACACCATTATTGGCTGTAATGCAAGAAACAGAGTAGCAAAATATAGCAAGGATTCTTAAAGGGTATATCCAGGGAATTGAAAAAAAAAAAGTAACTACCTGCCTGTTGTGCCTGGTGCCATTCTTCGCTGGCACAGAGTAGTCATAGACGGCTCCTGCCAGCAGTTTAACTGCTTCTGCTGATGTAATTGCAACAGAGCAATGGCGTCTTTTCTATTCTGCTCTGTTGGCAGGGCAGGATTACTGACATCATGCTGATTGCAGTTAGGCAGTAGGAAGAAGACTGTCAATGCCCTATCAACAGAGCAAAATGGAAAGGAAGATGCCACACTGTAGACAAAGCATTTCAGAATGTTGACATGCACAACAGGATGGGCAACATATATACCAGAATGGGGGGCATAATACCAGGATGGGAAATATATATGCCAAGATGGGAGACATTACTATATCCCGAGGCAACTCATATGTTCTTATAGGATTTATAATGCTCCAAGGGCCCATACATCTGACCAATATGTGGGTGGGGCCAAGGTCCAAATTTTGCATCGAGGCCCATTGGATTCTATTTACACTACTGTCTAGTGCTTTCTTTGCCTCATCACAGGTCATCAATCTTGCACGCTTTGAATTGTGTTGTGCTATTGCACAACACAAATATTTTCTGCACAAGTTATAGGGTTTATTGCACCCACCTGGACACCTCTGCCTCTAGCTCCTTCCTCCTTCTATCATCATAGAATTTCATCAGTAGCAACTGCCATTTCCTATGCCCAATGTAGGCTCTTAACTTGAGGTGAATAGATTTTTAGTTACTGCACACTTGTATCTGGCTGTTGGTATGGCAGTATCCCTGCATTCTCAGTTTTGACAGTCTAATAGTGGACCAGTGATGGGACAAAGATGGCAATGGACAGTGTTGTAATCAGAGTCCAATGGGCCCCAGTGCAAAAATTGGACCTGGGCCCCCCACATGTTGGTCAAATGTATGGTCCCATGTAGCATTCTAAATCCTATAAAGACATATGAATTGCTCCAGGATGTAGTAGTGTCCCCATCTTGGTACATATGTTTTCTATCCTGGTATATATGTCCCCCATCCTGGTATATATGTTGCCTTATACAGCAAGCAAGCTTCACTTAAAAGGAAAAATCTATCAAACAGTAAGTGATTATCAGCAGGGGTAGAAACAATGAAAACATAACTGTTAATGAGAAAATAAAACAAAGGAATTGATACTAAACTGGGTGTATGGAATGTCCTCAACCTGTATGGTTGTGCACGGTTAAGTATAATGCACAAGCCCAGGGGTGCCAAAATTCACCCAAAGTGCAAAAATGTGCTGTAAACAGTAAAGCGGGCTTTACACGCTACGATAACGTTAATGAATTATCGTCGGGGTCACGGTGTTTGTGACGCACATCTGGCGTCATTAACGATATCGCAGTGTCAATCTGTGTGACACTGTGTGACAGTTTTGAGCGACCTTAAACGTTCGCAAAAGTGGTCAAAATCGTTTGCCGCGGAGATGTCGTCCTGAAACAAAAAATCGTTTTCTGCTTATTAGCGATGTTGTTCGTCGTTCCTGCGGCACCACACATGGCTGTGCGTGACACCGCAGGAGCGACGAACATCTCCTTACCTGCCTCCACCGGCAATGCGAAGGAAGGAGGTGGGCGGGATGTTACGTCCCGCTCATCTCCGGCCCTCCGCTTCTATTGGACGCCTGCCGTGTGACGTCGCTGTGATGCCGCACGAACCACCCCCCCTTAGAAAGGAGGCAGATCGACGGCCAGAGCGACATCGCAGGGCAGGTAAGTGCGTGTGACGGGGCTAAGTGAGGTTGTGCGGCACGGGCAGCGATTTGCCCGTGTCGCACAACCAACGGGGGCGGGTACGATCGCTTGCAATCTCGCTAGCGAGATTGCAGCATGTAAAGCCCGCTTTACTGTCCAGGTGGGTGCAATAAACCCCCTAAACTTGTGCAGAAAAATATTTGATATTGCGTAATACAATTCAAAGTGTGCAAAGTTGAATGCATATAGTCCAGCAAACCATGTAGAGATTTATTACATTGTGCATAATAAGGATCCTTAGCCTACAGCATCACATATGATGGAACAATATCACGATGTCTTGCACTATCGTCCATCAATGTCCTGCTGGTCATGGATTCATCCCAAAATATATGGCATATATATGGGAGGGTTTATGCCAAAACCACACAGTAGCCTAAAATTCACTACTCCATGACACCTTCTCATTTTTATATTTTTGTTAAGTGTATGTTCCCCATCCTGGTATATAAGTTCCTATCCTGGACCCCTTCCTGGTATATGTCTCCCATCCCAGTATATATGGTCCTAACCTGGTATATATGTCACCGTACTTGGCCCCTTCCTAGTATATATGCCCCATCCTGATGTATATGTCTCCCGTTCTACTGCTGTGTTTTAACGCATAAAAAATAAAGCATTCCACTCGCCTTCCTTCCACTCCCCTGGTGTGCCACATCCTCTTCTGATGCTTGCAACTGACTTCTGCGTACACGCGCTGGGCAGCACATGACATCACTGCCATGTGCCCACAGTCACAGGTGCACCAACGTCAACTGCTGGCTTCTGATTGGCCAGCAGCTTGTATAGCTGTGCAAGGAACTGGAGGGTTCCGAGGATGCACATGCAGCTGACATATGCTCTGGTGTTGGCGGCTATCCTGCAGCATGTGCCCGGTCGTGATCTTGATCGTTACGCCCTTGACACTGGAGATTGAGGATATAAGTGGACCACTAGGCACCCGCTGTTTGACTTAAAAATGAAACAAAAGGGAATGTGAACATTAGATTCGTTTAGTTTCAGATACATCTGCAAATATTCCATTCAAATCACTGATTCTTTACCTGCTATGTTATAATTTGGGTGCACCATTTTTATATATATTTTTGCCCAATGTATGTATTGATTATTACATTGTAATAATGCTAATTCCTGAATAAGGCAAGCGTCAGCCTATTGAAAACTCAAAATCCAATTTATGTTCAGTGGACAGAAAAACGTTGTCTGCAGTTCTGGCTTCTTATTTAATTAGCAAATACCTTTAGACTCAGGTAATACTGAATCATAGTTCCAAAGTTTGAAAATCTTTCACTTTTTCTCACATTTTAAAAACTTTACAATGTTACTTATTCTAATGGCACACAATTTATTAACTCAGCAGAATCCCCAGATAGGTCTAAAATGTCACCTTTCCAAACACCTTTCATAAACTGCCGTAATATTTTTCACATTGAAAGCTCTTAACACTTGTGCAACTTTTCCAATATAAATCATTTTGCAATATTCATCAGGTGTTGAATCTAAAGCAAATGTAATGATGTGAATGAAGAACGTTTTACGGACACAGACCTCATCCCCAATGCTCAGACTTGCCAACATTTTCATATCCTTCATTTGCTCGCAGACTTTAAGATGAAATCTTCCATCATTTTACCTTTTTAGAACGATGAGTCATTTTATGACCAAGTCTGTTTGTAGTAATTGATGTCTAGCAGATTGCTTCACCACAGAACGTCCTTCCCTGGGGAAAGGTAGGAGGGAGGGCAGCCATACCAGTTTTGTATGGAGCACTGAAAAGCGCACAACATAAAAGTGTCAACAATTACCTATTAGACATCTGCAAGGATATCCTTCAACATGCAGCAATGTAATACAACCTGTAGGTGCTTTATAAGTGCTAAGTCCACAGGCCTTAAACAGTATTATGTGTCCACGTGACAGCAGCTTCAGGGGACATCATACTTGTAGGTTTTCTAAGCACATGCTTCTGTAGATAAGAAAGACCGTTATTCACTGTAACGGCTAGTTTGCCTGCAATAGCCATAATTTTGACTGCCAGTCTACGCTTCTTGGCAAGGCTATAAATGTACAGCACAAGCAACATACATGCATATTAATATTTATCGTTTAGAATTTTATAGGTATTTATCATGACTTTTTCCACAATTTACATGTGCATTACAAATGGTGCATTATAAGGAATGCAGAAAAAGGGGGGATAAACAGTGCAGGGGCACTTGACACATTCTCTTGCCTTTCAGCAGTGTAGTAATATAGTATAGTAGTATCTTAGTGGCATTGCTCCCAATTATTTATCAAGGGGGAACCAGTACAAAGCAGAGAAAAATCATACAACATATTTCTTTATGCTTATTCTGCCGCAATGGCGAGGCCATACATGCAGTATTTCTATATTGTCATACAATATTCAGACACAGCGGTTCTCCTATGTTAATTGATATTTGCTTAGGACTTTTAAGAAAAGTTTAGTGAAGGTAACCACCTGTGTGATACATATCTCCCCTCCATAACATGTTCAGAAGTCATCTTACATACCGACCCCTCTGCCCAAAGCTGGGGAGTTTGGCACCTTCCACCATTAAACTGTGTATCCTTGACAGAGCATCTGCAATATCATCTAGTTTTCCTGGCCTATGCTCTACATCTGGGGTGGGGAACCTTTTTACTGCCGGGGGCCATCTGGAAATTTCTACGAACCATCGGGGGCCGCACAAAATTATCAATGTGAAAATTACCCCGCTACATTTGGTCAAGCAATTAATTAACTCACCCCTATTGTGGTGGCCAGAGATGCTTCTGTTTGGCGCAGCGGTTAATTTTAGGTGATATTGATCATGTTGCTTCTCACAGCTGCTTTTCCAGGATTGTCTCTGTCTGGAGCAGTCAACTCTTTGTGATTAATAAGATTGGTAAATCATATACATCACAACTGACACTGGGACTGCTGTGTATATATATATATACATCACAGGAGGGGCTGGGGGCATATACATCACATAGGAGACGCTGGAACTACTGTATATACATCACATAGGAGACGCTGGGACAGCTGTATATATATTAAAGGAGATGCCCCAGGCCCTCCTGTGATGTATATGCCACCAGCCCCTCCTGTGATGTATATGCCCCCAGTGTCTCCTGTGATGTGTATGCTCCAGCCCCACCTGTAATATATACATTACAGAAGACAATGGGGCATATACATCACAGGAGGGGCTGGGGGCATATACATCACAGGATATATGCCCCCAGCCCCTCCTGTGATGTATATTTCCCCAGTGTCTCCTGTGATGTGTATGCTCCAGCCCCACCTGTAATATATACATTACAGGAGACAATGGGGTATATACATCACAGGTGGGGCTGGGAGCATATACATCACAGGTGGGGCTGGGAGAATATATACGTCACAAAAAAGGCTGAGGACATATACATCACTGGGAGGCATAGATATGGCTTTGGAGCGCAGACAGCACGGGGGGGCACGGACAGCACTAAGGGGGGCACGGACAGCATTGGGGGGGGCATGGACAGCACTGGGGGGGCATGGACAGCAATAGGGGGGCACGGACAGCAATAGGGGGGCACGGGGGAAACTGACAACACATGCAGAGCCCAGACATTGCAACGGGGGCGAAGACAGCATGGGGGAGCATGGACATCACTGGGGGCACAGCACTGGGGGGTGGGGGGGGGGAAGTCACACAGCTCTGGGGGAGTGGGGGGCACACAGCTCTGGGGGAGTGGGGGGCACACAGCTCTGGGGTAGTGGGGGTCACACAGCTCTGGGGGAGTGGGGGCACACAGACCTAGTGGAGGGGGGCACACAGACCTTGTGGAGGGGGGGCACACAGACCTTGTGGAGGGGGGGGCACACAGACCTAGTGGAGAGGGGAGACACACAGACCTAGGGGAGGGGGGGGCACACAGCCCTGGGGGCCACACAAACCTGGGGGACACACAACCCTGGGGGACACACAACCCTGGGGGACACACAACCCTGGGGAAGAAGCACACAACCCTGGGGAAGAAGCACACAACCCTGGTGGAGCGGACACAGAGGGAGCAGGCACACGGCAGCTGGGAAATGAGCACATAGCAGCACAGTGGGAACGGGCACACAGCACAGTGGGAGCGCACACGGGGGAGCGGGTGCGGAGGAGCTGGCACAAAGGAGCGTGCACGGGGGAACTGTAACGGAGAAGCGGGCAAGGGTGAGCGCGCACGGAGAAGCGGGCACGGGGGAGCGAGCACGTGTTAACTGGCACACAGCACGGGGGAGCGCGCACAGAAGAGCTGGCACGCAGCAGGGGGGGCGCACTTACTAGTTGAAGCCGTCAAACTGCTGCTGGGCTTCTGTGGGACGGGGCGAAAGTGTTAACCCCGCCCACAAAATAAGTCCTCCTGGGCACACATGCACTGACCAGCGTTCAGTAGTGAACGCTGAATGCGCGTCCTCGTAGCGCGCATGGGGATTTAAAGGGCCGGCAACCGGCAATACGCGGCTGCTGGCAGAGTCCCGGGGGCCGTACAAAAGGTCTTCGCGGGCCGTATGCGGCCCGCGGGCCGGAGGTTCCCCACCCCTGCTCTACATGGAAGATAATGCAGTGAAGTGCCAGGAACCAACTGATCACTTGGGCATTATTCCCTTTTTTCCCCTCATCCATCTCATCTATCTCATCTATCTCAGCAGGGCATGGTCTGACGCTAACCTAAATTTCCAGATTAGCAGGTAGTGTCTTAAAGTGTTCAACACCCATATTTTGGCTAAACACTCCTCCACCATGGAGTTATTCTTCTCAGAGAATGACAGTTTCCTACTCAGGTACATTGCATTATTGGGCGTTCTTCACAGTTCACTTCCTGGGACAAGACGACACCTAACTCGACCTCTGACGCATCCTTTTGGACCATAAATTCTTTACTGAAGTCTGCTGCAACCAACACAGGCTGTTTACACATGGATTGCTTCAGTTGGAAGGCTGTCTCCACTTCTAGAGAACACTTGGCCATAGTCGACTTCGTACCCTTAAGCACTTTCTCGACCTATGATGTACCCATACGTCATGGTTGGGAAGCGGTTCCTAAATTATGACATCATGACAATCACGCGGGGAACAGGAGCTATGCCTGTGTGATCGCAGCAGGAGTCCGGCTTATATGACAGCTGAGCCCTGACCATCACAGCCAGGTACAGTCCCCATGCCATTCCTGGCTGTTTAACCACTGAAATTACACAATCGATGATGGGCTCACTTTCCCGTCTGATTGGTGCCCCCTCAACGTCATCGCGAGAGCCCAATCATTGCCATCATGACCACCTTCGGGTCACCTATCTATGGCACCTATCTATGGTCTTATAGCTGCTATGCTCCTCTGGGAAATATTCAATTAGGTAGCACTAGCGTTTGTCTCCTTCATCCTTGAAGAGACAATTTGAATATTTTCCAGAGGTGCATTGCAGCTATAAGACTCCTCACCACTGACAGCCAGATTGGTTTGTCAGTCTTCGCAAAGAGAAAAGATTTCCCCTTAGAAAAAAAAATAAATAAAGCCAATTCTTCAACTGTTGTTGACTTGTTTATTCTGCCTCCTAAAGATTGCAGTAAGGTACGACTCACATGTTTTATGCACTCTACGCTAAGTGCATATACCAGGGATTACGTGTTAATCTATGAAAAATGTGAGTCAGACAAAATGCCCAACTGAAAATTCACTGTAATGAGGCAGAGGGAGTCACTTAACTCCTGTCTGGCCTGTGATCCGACAGTGTCCATCTTTTTAAGCATTTTTTAGGTGTGCACAAAAGCACAGCCAGCAACAGTTCTGTAAACCTTTGTAAACAAAAATACCACTGAACAGAGACCAAATTGAGTCCAGAGTAACTCTGCTGCCTCATTTGTAAATGGATGCATTGTGGGTTTCACCTGAATGACTTATTTTGGCGATGTAGATGGAAACCCAGATGTAAGTGCTTAGTATGGAGCACAGGATAAATATGAACTGATCCAAAATGTTCTGTACCGGGGGGCGGAGCTAGACATGGCTGAGTGAAGACGTGATTCCTGGAGCTCCTCCATATAATCCCCCATAAAGCCGGCTTTCCTATGCAAAATGGGCAAATCCACCACTAAGAAGGCTAAGCCCAGCACCCCAAGTCGGCCCCCTGCACCCCAGAACAACATTGGGGCATATTTCACCCGCTCCAAGGAGCATGAGACAACTGCGCAGCCGGGGCACAAATCGCGGCCTGCAGGGCCTGATCCGGTCCCTGCCCCTGTCCTGATGCCTGGGAATGTGACAATGCTGGAGACCCGGGATAGATGTGAGGCAGCAGAGACTCCCCGTGATCTGAGTGAGCCGGCCGAGAGACCCACAGCGGCGGTGTGCACATTCAAGGGCTCAGCGACGGGAGGAGCGGTAAATCTGCTGGCGCCATTCCAAGATGGCGCCCGCTCCCCTGAGACGCGGTCTGGAAGCCTAGCACTGGAGGGCGAGACACCCGTGGCCGCGATCTTGCCTCCCCTGCACCCCAAGGCGTCGCCGATGAGACCGGTTAGCCCCCACAACTTACCTGCAGCCAGAGCCAGTGGATCCTGGAGAGTTGCAGCGTGCGAGATTGATCTTTACAAGTGCCCGGGCCCAGGTGATGACTCACCGCTGCAGCCCCGGGCATTGAAGAATCAGACGCCGAGCAGTGCGGCCGAAGCTCGGGTACTGCCAGCCCCTTATGTGAGGGCGACTGATGATGGTGGGGACGACGCAGCAGGCACCCCTGCAGGACTGCTAGACCAAACGTTGCAGGTACAGGGGGGGAAAGGGGACCTGCTAAAAAGGGGCCCACATCAGGGGCGGTGGTAGCAGCATAAACCACACTCCCCTACCAAAGACCACACGGACCTCAGAGGGACCGGCGGACAGAGGAGGACCGCAAGAGTCTATGGAGGTGGCCGCTGAGTTCTGGGGGATACCTCAGAGGGAGCTGCCCCCCACTTCTCCAGACAGTTGGTGCACGGGATCCTCCTGGGCTGAGAGCCAGACGGGCGCAGACGGGGTTCTGGATGGGGGCACATTGATACCCGTACACAAAGGGCCCATGAAGCTGGGGGCTCCCCCACACCATCTTGTAGCCAGACCACCGCTATGGGAGGACATGAACAACCCCCAAAATACGCAGAAAATGATCTTTGGCCCAGTTATACAGGACTCTTTTTATGCATACCCCAATATACCTCATGCTGCCGCCTCAGCGAGCGAGGATCGCCCGGCATCCCTGGCAGATCTGCGGGCACTGTTACAAGCAATTCCTACTAAGAACGACATTGCAGCACTGGCCAAGCAGGTGGTGGCGGAATGTAAACAAGAATTTATCCAATTGCGGTCTGATCTCTCCTCACTTACCCATAGGGTTGATACCCTTACCGACCAGCAATCAAATTCCCAAGTCTCTATTCAATCCATCCAAGAGACAGTACAGAACCAGTCCAAACAATTATTTGCCCTTCAACAACACGTAGATGATCAAGAAAATAGAAATAGAAGAAACAATCTACGTGTTAGGGGCCTTCCTGAATCGATTGCGCCCCCAGACATCTCAGCCGTCCTCCGTTCCATTTTCAATAATCTATTAAGGAAGCCACCAGGAACCCCTCTAGAGCTGGACAGAGCCCATAGGGCTCTACGTCCCCCGGACCCAGAGGACCCTCGCCCAAGGGACGTTGTGTGCAGGGTCCACTTCTTTGCTGCAAAGGAGGCCATTTTACAAGCTGCCAGGAAGAAGCCGAACCTATCATACAACGGCTCTGCCATTCGCATCATGCCAGATCTTTCAAGGCACACCCTAGCCCAACGTGCTACCCTAAAGCCTCTTCTGGATGTCCTAAAAGAAAAGGGACTACCGTTCCGGTGGGGATTTCCGTTCTCCCTATCGGTTCAGAAAGACTCCCGATGGTGGGTCCTACGCTCCCCAGAGGATATTCCGACGTTCACCAAGAACTTGGGCCTACCTGCCATTTCTATCACGGCCTGGCCACTTACGCTGCTCCAGCCCTGGGTCCCGAGAGAAAGGAACACCTATACTAGGCCAGACCCACCTTCTGGGTACAACAAGGGACTACCTCCACGAGGTGAACGGGGCCGGGGGGCGGGCCGCCCTCGTTACCTGACATAGAGAGGCTCAGAGGCCGCGTGCGCCCCTTTGGCCTATCTTATCTACGAATATTCAAAGCTAAATGACTTTTACTTGTGTTTTAAAGTTTACTCAATGCCCGTATCATATCAGCATCTAATTCTTTTGCCGGTGTTTATGGTTATCTTTAAGGTTCTTCATATATCCAGAGCTCTGCTTGGTCATGCCTGACATCCTTTTTCCCCAAATAGGCCGGGATCCTCTGTCCTGCCTAGTTAGGGCGGATATGTTCCCTAGGAACGTTTGTTCGGATTTAGTTTACTGTGCAAGGTCTTTTTACCTGATGTTCTTTCTGTTTTCTTTCCCGCTACACTCTACCCATCTTAAACCTCTTTCTCCCCTTTACTTGGGCGGCCGGGCTGATCGTGTTCGATTCCCTTTCTCATATATTTCTAATGTATCACTCTCTTATAGATGGCGGACCTGACTATTGCTTCTTTCAATGCCAGGGGCCTTAATGTCCCGGAGAAGAGATCACAGATATTGTACCACCTTCACAAACGGAAGGTAAGCATGGTGTGTTTTCAGGAGACTCATTTCAAACAAGGGCATGTCCCCACTCTTAAAAATAAGTATTATCAGACATGGGTATCCTCAGACAACCCGGATTCCCGTTCCAAGGGTGTGGCGATAGCTATCCATAAATCCCTCCCACATCAAATCCTAAAGTGCACGACAGATAGTTTTGGAAGATACATTATCCTCTCACTGAGGGTGGGGGACCAAATACTTACAATCATTAACGCATACGCCCCAAATCAAAAGCAGGACAGCTTTGTTACACGACTGGTGGACGCTGCGATCCCCCTGATACAAGGTACAGTAATTTTATGCGGCGATCTCAATGTCACCCTTGACCCCACTTTGGATAACTCCAGGGGGAAATCTAACATTGCCTACACCACCATTAAACGGATCAAAAAAGCCCTATTGCGCATTCAACTATTTGACACATGGAGATTGAAACATCCGTCCGACAGAGACTATAGTTACTATTCCCATACCCAAGACTCATATAGCCGCATAGATTACATATTATTACAGCACAACGCTCTCCCCTGGATCCAACACACTGAGATGGATAGCATATTGTGGTCGGACCATGCGCCGGTCTATTGTTCGATTGAGATCCCCTCTCTCCCAGCCCCCAGGGGGTCGTGGCGGTTGAATGAGTCGCTGCTGCTGGATGAGCTCTGTGTTACTGATGTTCAGACCTCTATCACAAGGTTCATAGAAGACCACTCCGTAGATGACACAGCTCCCACTTATAAGTGGGAAGCATTGAAATGTGTCCTGCGAGGTATTTTTATCAAACATGGGTCCCGAATTAAAAAAGAACGGGCCCAAGATATAGTAAAAGCTCTTCAAAAGGTTTCTGAACTGGAGCTCATTCACAAGCAAGCCTTATCGGCCGCAAACTTACAGGCTCTTTTGCAGGCCAGGATAGAGGTTAAAAAACTACTGGACTCCTCATATAAGCGCCTAATGCAGGTAGGAAAGGGGAGATTCTATGAGTTTGGGGACAAGCCAGGCAGGTTGTTGGCTAATGCATTGAGAGAAAGGAGAGCCCACACCCTCATACCCTGTATTAAGAACTCACGCGACGAATTAATCTATGCCACCCCTGACATATCTAATACTTTCCATGATTTTTATTCCAAGCTATATAATTTACCTGTCGAGCCCCCTGCGTCGAGTGACGGATGCCCCGCAATACCCTCACCTTTTCGGCGTCTCAGTAGCTCCATAATTGAAGACCTGGAAAGTCCATTTTTAGTGAATGATCTGCTAGCAGTGATCCGCGACACACCGGGTAATAAGAGTCCTGGACCCGACGGATTCCCTGCCAAATTTTATAAGGCCTTTGCGGAGCGGTTGGCACCTTTAATGCTTCTTTCCTTCAACTCAATCTCGGACTCTGCCCCTTTCCCGCCCCATTCAACCACTGCCTATATTTCCCTTATCCGTAAAGAGGGAAAGGACCCCATGGCATGTGGTAGTTTCAGACCGATATCACTCCTTAATGTCGATTTAAAATTCTACGCCAAACTACTGGCAAATAGATTGAGCCCTCTGCTCCCTGGCCTAATTCATCTAGATCAGGTCGGATTTGTCCCGGGTAGGGAGGCAAGGGACAATACCATAAAGACCCTAGATCTAATCCAACACGCGCACAATAAAAAACTCCCTCTTATGTTGCTGTCCCTGGATGCCGAGAGGGCGTTCGACAGAGTCTCATGGCAGTCACTTTCACAGACACTGGAGCATATAGGCCTGGGACCCGTTTTCTCTTCCAAGATTATGGCCTTATATCATTCCCCGACTGCATATCTTAAGATTAATGGCACTCTGTCGAGACCCTTCCCCATCCGGAACGGGACCCGGCAAGGTTGTCCCTTGTCACCGTTGCTTTATGTTCTAGTAATGGAACATCTGTTATCGGCCATCAGGAATAACCCGGATATACAGGGTGTTCGGATCGCCAACCGGGAGCATAAATGTGCCGCGTTTGCCGATGATCTCCTTATTTATCTATGTAACCCTCTCACATCCCTCCCGTCTCTACTACTGGAGCTAAACCGCTTCAGCAAATGGTCCAACTTTAAAATCAATTTCGATAAATCAGAGGCTCTAAATATCTCTCTACCCCTAACGACGGTAAATGCTCTTAAACCAAATTTTCCCTTTCGATGGCCGCCCCACGGCAGTATTGGATACCTGGGTACAAAGATCCCTGCTGACCCAGCCAGGCTTTTCCAATTAAATTATCAAACTTTCCTGTCAAGGCTCGAGGGAGATTTGGCCTCATGGCAAAAAGGCACTCTATCGTGGTTTGGCAGGATTAGCGCTATCAGGATGACGGCCTTGCCACGACTGTTGTACTTAATACAGACGGTTCCGGTCTACATCCCGGCAGCATACTGGGCCAAGGTACAACGCCTACTCAATCAATTTGTCTGGTCCAAAAAGCGAGCTCGCTTGAGATTCAGCGTCTTAACTAGGACCAAGAACGCAGGCGGGGCGGGTCTGCCCGATTGTAGGCGGTACTACATGGCAGCCGCGTACGCCAGGGTTCTGGACCTTCTGCATTGTTCTGGATCCAAGCTCTGGGTTGATCTGGCGCAGGATTTGTGCCCTTTGTCAATTCCGACCCTGCCGTGGACTTGGCCTCTCCTCACCAAACATAAAATTGAGATGTCCTATAGCACCAAACAAACATTGAAAACAATACATTCTATGTCATCACGCAACCTCATGATCCAGCCTAGAGGACCCCTTATGCCACTAACTGACAATCCAGAGTTCCTGCCGGGAGCATCGTCCAACAATTTTCTGGGCAGCACGAAACTAAACCCCCTAAGATTAAAACAGGTGGCCCCGGGGGGTTCCCTCCTTCCGCTCCGGGAGATTGTAGAGGATCGTAACTTCAAACTGCGGTTCCATTTTGAATATGCCCAACTCAAACACTTTATAACCTCCCCAGACACTGGCAGGGCCCATTGCCTGCCCCAAACACCTTTTGAAAATCTTTGTAGTGGGTCTTCTGATTCGCGCCATGCAATCTCAAGAGTGTACAAGTTTATGACAGACACGGCAGAGACGTCCCGCCCTCACTTTTGTGCGGCATGGGAAACAGAGCTCAATCAGACGTTCCCTAGGAAACAATGGGAGCGTTGTTACCGCCTGACCCATAGGTCAGTGGTGGCCACCAGGATGCAAGAAACCAGTTATAAAATTCTTTCTAGGTGGTACAGGGTCCCAGCATCTCTTCATGCATGGTATCCTGAAGTTCCCGACACATGCTGGCGCTGTGGAGCGCAGGGGGGCACCATGTCACACATCTGGTGGTACTGCCCGAGTCTGTCCGTCTTTTGGAACAAAGTATTGGTGGCCATCCATGAGGTTACCGGGATTGTGGTTCCCAGCCGCCCAGAAGCTGTTTTGCTGTACATCTTTAACATACCCGAAAAGGTCTATAAAAAATCTATTCTAGGTCACCTCCTCCAGGCTGCCAAGACAGTGATCCCACGACGTTGGAAGGATCCTACCCCCCCTACGCTAGATGAGTGGGTAATGGAGGTGAATGTAATTCACCGGATGGAAATGGTGATGGCCCAGTCACGTGGGCAGACGGTAGGGATAGCCGCCAAATGGTTTCAGTGGGAATCATTCCTGTCAGGTAAAAAATTTCTGGAACTAATCTAATCTCCGGAGGACAAGTACCCTGGCCCCCCTTATTCTTCAGATATATACTACCCTTTTGATGTATTATGGACCAACAGACACAGTATCAGCTCCGGTCGCCGTGCCCAACTTCCCTCCCTTCCACTTCCTCCTCTGACCCGCTCTTTTCTCTCTACTCTTTACGACTGCCTCTTTTCTTAAGCTTTCTTCTTTGTTTCACTATCTTCAAGGGTTTAAAAATGATTATCCATATATCTTTGTAATCATCCATATTCCATTATGAAGCTCTTGATAGTTTTTTTTTATTGATTCAGATTATGGATGAACGCTATTTGATGCAGCATGGTTTTGTGTCCTTCTCATGTATGTTTTATGTTTCTTTTTGAAAAATTTAATAAAACTTTAAATTGGAAAAAAAAAAAAAAAAAAATGTTCTGTACCCAAATTATCACCATTAGCATTCAACTCAACTCACAAAAATCTAGTCCCCACTCAGGACAGTCTTCTGTTAACAGAAATATAGGGGGCTTTCACGTTACTGGCAGCCCAAAGCCTCTGAAAAAGCGCTACTGCTCCTCTCAAAAAGAAATCCAGCAAAATCTGCAGTTCCAAATCCAAATACCCCCCTCCCTTCTGAACACCACGCTATGCCTAAACTGCTGTTAACGTTCACATGTTTGGCATGTCTGTCTCCGGAAGTGCAAGATGGGCACAATGAACAGGCACTACCATGTATTGTACTGGGTACTATAAGGGCTTGTTTGTAATTTTTAATTCTGCAACATTCACTGTGTTTGATTCTATGGGTGTGTGGCGTCCTGGCCTAGCCAGGTCGTCACAGATAACACTCAAACACCCCCACCCCCCATTAGACAGGGACACCAGCCAAACAAAAACCCTTGTTGCCTCCCTCCAGTGTCTGATGTCCACACCAGGTGGGGCGGAGCCAAGCGGTTGGCCCCACCCACCGAGGAGTTCACAGGCCTGGAGCCGGGAAAAGTGACAGTTTACTATTGGAGTTTGAGGAGTGAGGAGTAAACACTTGGGTGTCTGGGTTTGTGGCCCAGGCACTAACAGCAAGGTTGGCAGAAGGTGGTGCAACGCGGAAAGATAGGACCGGGGTCGGGCGACGGCCCGCCGGTACCAACCGGGGAGCAAAGTGAAGCCAGCACACACAGGCAGGGCCATCGGACCCCGACCAGGCTTGGAGCCGCCGACAATAGTCAGATCCGAATGTGACTGGAACCCCAGGGGTTCCACAACAGCAGAAGTCCCGATTGAAGGCAACCGCCCACACCGTGAGGGTATACAGCTACCGCCTAAGGCTAGAGACCCAAGGGCCAGCACATGCGGGCAAACGGGCTCCTCCGGTACCCATACACCGGGGAGCGGACTACCGTTGGGAATCCATAGTAGTCAGAAGGAGAACATCAAGGTGCAGGGAAAGACAGTCGCCATCACCTCTCCAGGGAGAGACACTGCAGCTGGCTGCGGGACCCGTCCATCCAGCCGTTTGGTTTACCGAGGACTTTGTACCTTTCTTGCTGAGTGAGTACATCCGTGCCATCCGCCACCGCGCCGTGCTGTCCCTGCAACCCTGCACCTCACCGACCCTGCCTCCCCGTCACATCATCGGGCCCCGGGACCACCGACTCCTACCCACGGAGGGGGGAAACAACATCTCAGCTGCTCCCTACCATCGCTCCCGGGATCCCCGTCACCAGCAGCGGTGGTGCCTATCTTCACCACGACCCGTGGGTGGCGGCACGGACTAAATCCCCCAAACCAACCACCCCTTTCACTCACGGGCGAGGAGCGCCGCTCGAGTCCCCGGATCCGGCCCACCGCTCGAGCCACCAAGCAGCCGTCGCAGCAGCGCCGGACCCAAACGTTAGCGAGAGCGCAGCAGCGGCGGCGTCCTCCCCACCCGCGACAGTTGTTTTCCAGAAACAAAATCATCACTACACCCGTAGATGAATTCCTAAAGAGGTGTAATCTCCAAGATGTAGTTACTTGAGTGTGTTTCTGCTTCTCTGGTACTTAGGGGCTCTGTAAATGGAGTACGAAAGCTATTCTATGAAAATCTGTGCTCCAAAAGTCAAATGATGCTTCTTCCCTTCCCTTCTGTGTGTCCATACAGTACTGTACAGTTACATGTGTATTTCCATTTTCAGGAGAAAATGTGACCTTTCTTTTTTTTTTTTACCTACAGTGCTGGACAAAAGTATTGGCACCCCTGCAATTCTGTCAGATAATACTGTTTCTTCTTGAAAATGATTGCAATCACAAAATCTTTGGTATTATTATCTTCATTTATTTTGCTTGCAATGAAAAAACACAAAAGAGAATGAAACAAAAATCAAATCATTGATCATTTCACACAAAACTCCAAAAATGGGCCAGACAAAAGTATTGGCACCCTTAGCCTAATACTTGGTTGCACAACCTTTAGCCAAAATAACTGCGAACAACCGCTTCCGGTAACCATCAATGAGTTTCTTACAATGCTCTGCTGGAATTTTAGACCATTTTTCTATGGCAAACTTCTCCAGGTCCCTGAGATTTGAAGGGTGCCTTCTCCAAACTGCCATTTTGAGATCTCTCCACAGGTGTTCTATGGGATTCAGGTCTGGACTCATTGCTGGCCACTTTAGTAGTCTCCAGTGCTTTCTCTCAAACCATTTTCTAGTGCTTTTTGAAGTGTGTTTTGGGTCATTGCCCTGCTGGAAGACCCATGACCTCTGAGGAAGACCCAGCTTTCTCACACTGGGCCCTACATTATGCTGCAAAATTTGTTGGTAGTCTTCAGACTTCATAATGCCACACGGTCAAGTAATCCAGTGCCAGAGGCAGCAAAGCAACCCCAAAACATCAGGGAACCTCTGCCATGTTTGACTGTAGGGACCGTGTTCTTTTCTTTGAATGCTTCTTTTTTCCCTGTAAACTCTGTTGATGGCTTTTCCCAAAAAGCTCTACTTTTGTCTCATCTGACCAGAGAACATTCTTCCAAAACGTTTTAGGCTTTCTCAGGTAAGTTTTGGCAAACTCCAGCCTGGCTTTTTTATGTCTCGGTGTAAGAAGTGGGGTCTTCCTGGGTATCGTACCATACAGTCCCTTTTCATTCAGACGCTGACGGATAGTACAGGTTGACACTGCTGTACCCTCGGACTGCAGGGCAGTTTGAACTTGTTTGGATGTTAGTCGAGGTTCTTTATCCACCATCCCCACAATCTTGCGTTGAAATCTCTCGTCAATTTTTCTTTTCCTTCCACATCTAGGGAGGTTAGCCACAGTGCCATGGGCTTTAAAGTTCTTGATGACACTGCGCACCGTAGACACAGGAACTTTCAGGTCTTTGGAGATGGACTTGTAGCCTTGAGATTGCTCATGCTTCCTCACAATTTGGATTCTCAAGTCCTCAGACAGTTCTTTGGTCTTCTTTCTTTTCTCCATGCTCAATGTGGTACACACAAGGACAGAGGTTGAGTCAACTTTAATCCCTGTCAACTGGCTGCAAGTGTGATTTAGTTATTGCCAACACCTGTTAGGTGCCACAGGTAAGTTACAGGTGCTGTTAATTACACAAATTAGAGAAGCATTACATGATTTTTCAAACAGTGCCAATACTTTTGTCCACCCCCTTTTTTATGTTTGGTGTGAAACTCCCCCACCAGTAGTTTTCCACTAAATATAGAGAATCCCTGTACTCAGGAAAAATTGCACAAGTTGTATAGTCCATTTTCTATTGTTACCATTGTAAAAATGAAAAAATTGTGGTTAAAGCAATATTTTTGTGGCAAAAATGTATTTTTTCATTTTTATAGTGCAATTCGGTGAAGCATGTGCGGGTTCAAGGCGCTCACAACTAGAGCTGGGCGGACTTGCAAAAAAACGGGAACGGCGGGACCCTGCTCTCTTTTAAAAAAAATCTGGATCCAGTCAGGAATCCACCCCCATATAAGTCTCTAGGGAGCAGAATCCGGAGATTAAAGATGGTGGTAGAAGGGATAGAGGAATGGGAGTGCGTGCGGTGGACTTGCCAAAACTCTGAGATGGCTGTACGCTGCTCCCAGGCCTCGCATTCACTGCCTGGGCTGCTGATTACAGTCAGACGCACAGTCACTATGGGGAGATAAGGTATGCACACCAGTGACTATGGAAGGGGAATACATGGAATAGCAGAAACTGCTGTGTGAATACTGACATGAAAAATTCAATAGCTATTTGTAAGAATGAAATGTGAAAAATGGAACCTGCATTACTGCCATGAATATATGAATAAAGAGAAATTTAGCTACTGAATTGATCAATGCAGAAGAGCCCCAACACTACGCCAAAGTATTTCTCTACGTTGGGGTCCCTAGCTTGTGTGTGTCCTCTCATGCAGTTAAAAAACTTACCGTGTATGGGACGCTGAGACCCAGGCTATATATGCGTATAATGTGGATTGGCAATAGGTGTGTATGGGGAGGGTTCACAAACGAAAAACTACTAACATTAAGGAATAACGTTTGGAACTCCATTCTATGTCTGAACTGGGTGCAAAAAACCTAAAAAACATCACTATGGGGAGATAAGGTATGCACACCAGTGACTATGGAAGGGGAATACATGGAATAGCAGAAACTGCTGTGTGAATACTGACATGAAAAATTCAATAGCTATTTGTAAGAATGAAATGTGAAAAATGGAACCTGCATTACTGCCATGAATATATGAATAAAGAGACGCACAGTCAGACATGCCCCCACCCTAAGTGGCAGCATGTCAGCTGACTGCATCCAATCACAGGCGCCAGTAAAGTTGGTGTGCGGGGAAAGCAGTGTAACTAAAGGAGACCATATACACTAGCATCTACAGTCAGCCTAGAGCAGTGATGGCGAACCTATGGCACGCGTGCCACACTGGGCACGCAGAGCCCTTTGTGTTGGCACGCGCGCTGTTGCCACACTGAGCCACGTTGAACTGCCGATATGATCGCACCGGCAGATCAACGTGGTGTTTAACAGAGGAGACATCTCTCCTCCCTCTGACACTCCTCCTCTCCTGGGCCGCAGGCTTGTTGCCTAGGAGACGGAGGAGCGTCACTCAGTAGGCGGCGCCGGTGTCTTGTGGTCGCGCGGGGGAGCTGCTGCTAGAAGGTGAGTTTTTGGGGTTTTTTTAAGCTGTGTGCGGCTGTGCCAAGGTGGGGGGGACAGTGCCAGCACGGGGGAAACATAGAGAGCACGGGGAATGGAGAGCACGGGGTATATAAACAGAGCACGGGGCATGGAGAGCACGGGGTATATAAACAGGGCATGGAGAGCACGGGCATGAAGAGCACGGGGCATGGAGAGCACGGGGTATATAAACAGAGCACGGGGCATGGAGAGCACGGGGCATGGAGAGCACGGGACATGGAGAGCACGGGGCATGGAGAGCACGGGGCATGGAGAGCACGGGGTATATAAACAGAGCACGGGGCATGGAGAGCACGGGGCATGGAGAGCATGGGGCATATAAACAGAGCACGGGGCATGGAGAGCACGGGGCATGGAGAGCACGGTGCATGGAGAGCACGGGGGAAACATGGGAGCACAAGGCATATAAACAGAGCACGGGGCATACAGAGCACGGGGCATACAGACAGAGCACGGGGCTTATAAACAGGGCACGGGGCATACAGAGCGCAGGGCAAACATGGAGAGCACGGGGCATATAAACAGAGCACGGGGCATACAGAGCACGGGGCAAACAGACAGAGCACGGGGCAAACAGACAGAGCACGGGGCATACAAAACACGGGGCATACAGACAGAGCACGGGGCAAACAGACAGAACACAGGGCAAACAGACAGAGCACAGGGCAAACAGACAGAGCACAAGGCATACAGAGCACGGGGCAAACAGACAGAGCACGGGGCAAACAGACAGAGCACGGGGCAAACAGACAGAGCACGGGGCAAACAGACAGAGCACGGGGCAAACAGACAGCACGGGGCAGACAGAGCACGGGGCAAACATGGAGAGCACGGGGCAAACATGGAGAGCACGGGGCAAACATGGAGAGCACGGGGCAAACATGGAGAGCACGGGGCAAACATGGGAGCACGGGGCAAACATGGAGAGCACGGGGCAAACATGGAGAGTACGGAGCAAACAGCATGGAGCAAACATGGAGAGCACGGGGCAAACATGGAGAGTACGGAGCAAACAGCACGGAGCAAACATGGAGAGCACGGGGCAAACATGGAGAGCACGGGGCAAACATGGATAGTACGGAGCAAACATGGAGAGCACGGGGCAAACATGGCTGCAAGGATGGGGGAAACGTGCAAAGATGGAGAGAAACGTGCAAAGATGGGGGAAACATGGCTGCAAGGATGGGGGAAACATGACTGCAGGGATGGGGGGGAACCAAGACTGCAGGGATGGGGGGAAACAAGACTGCAAGGATGGGGGGAAACAAGACTGCAAGGATGGGGGTAAACATGACTGCAAGGATGGGGGAAACATGCAAGGATGGGGTACATTTAGCAGGAAGGGGAACATGCCAGGAAGGGGTACATTTACTAGTATGGGGGATACATTTACCAGAATGGGGGGAAACATGAAAGGATGGGGGAAAACATGCCAGGATAGGGGGAACATGAACATGCCAGGATGAGGAACATTTAGCAGGAACGGTGACATTTATCAGGATGGGGTACATTTACCAGGAAAGGGGACATTTACCAGTATAAGGGAACATGCCTGGATGAGGTACATTTACCAGGATGGGGTCATTTGACAGCATGGGGGAACATGCCAGGATGGGATACATTTACAATGATGGGGTACATTTACAATGATGGGGTACATTTACCAGGATGGGGTACATTTACCAGGAATGGGGTACATTTACCAGGAATGGGGCCATGATGTGGACAAATATACCAGAATGTAGGAAATATATATCAGGATGGGGGACATGTTTACCAGGAAGTGGCCAGGAAGGGGGACATAACTACACAATGAAGGGGGAGGGGAGCAACTCGTACGTCTTTATGGGATTTCAAGATGTTCAGACTTTGAAATGTAGATGTGGATTATAGGGTGACATCTGATTGCGTTCCATGCTAAAATCTCTGTATAATCTGCTGCAATTTTTTCCAGAATGATCAATCCAACTGCTGTGTCTGGAAAGGGCAGGGGCTCAGCTTCAATGTGTGGTAAGCAGGCATGAGCGTGATGCCCCCTGCTGAGGAGAAGACTGCAAAGGTAAGATTACAATCATTTACATAATAGGATTGGTTGGCACTTCGGGAAAAAAAAATGGATTTAGGGCTACAGTTTGGGCACTCGGCCTGTAAAAGGTTCGCCATGACTGGCCTAGAGTGTATGGCCTCATTCCAGGTTAGTGGTCATGGTGACGTTTCCTCTCGTCCACCATAATCATGTAAGGTGGGGCTTCGCCCCCCTATGCACCCCGCCTATCTGGGGTCTCACCCCCAGATCCCCGCTTCTATTATAAACAGCTCCTTGCCGACATGGAGTTAGAAAAAGAATGTTTATTCTGTCTGGAAACATCGGATGGCATTTTGAACACGCCCCTAGTATACCCAGTACTGAGGTATAAATATAAATAAATAAAACAATTGGTGCATGGTCCCCCCCAATTTTGATAACCAGCCATGATGAAGCCAGCTGGGGGCTGGCATTCTCAGGCTGGAGAGACCCAGCCTAAAAAATATCAGCCTCCACCCGCCCGAAATTGCCGCATCCATTAGATGCAACAATCTTGACGCTTTAGCGGCTCTTTCTGATTGCCCTGATATGGTGGCAATCGGGGTAATAACAGGGGTTAATAACAGCCCACAGCTACTACTAAACCCCAGATTAGTGATGGCACAGGCGTCTATGAGACACCCGCATCACAATGTGTAAGTGAAAGTAAATAGTTAAAAGAAAAAAAGTTTTGGTACCATGTTACCCAATTGAAAAATGATTGATTGCTATCAGTGAGAGAAAACAAATTAGAATTTTGTAGTTGTGATACCTTTTAATGGCTAACTAAAATAAAACAAAAAGATGCTACAAAGCAAGCTATCGAGACTTCTCAGGTCTCTTCATCAGGCATGGTATGACAAAATATCTGAAGAAACACTGGCAGCACACTGCTTCCGGGTCGCACATTCACTTCCTGTGCTGTGATCGCATACATACGGCTTTCCCTGACCACTAACCATCTTGTCGTTTGTGATTGGTTGCAGTCAGATGCTCCCCCATCCTCTGTAACAGCCTGTGTAACTGTGCCCCCATAATGGAGACTGGTTAAGTATGAACCGCTTGCTTCATTCTGGTTTTCTTTATTTTTCCTTTTTTTTTTTTTTTTAAATTTCTTGAGTGCTGGATCCGGATCAAACACACAGAATCCCGGGCCTGGGTCTGGCACTTGGGCATCTTTGAAACTGCGCGGATACGGACTTTTACAGTCCGGGTTCGCCCAGCCCTACTCACCACATATCTGCATAAATTTCTTCTAGGGTGTGGTTTCCAAAATGGGGTCACTTGTAGGGAGTTTCCACTGTTTAGGTACATCAGCGACTCTGTAAACGTGACATGGCATCTGCTAATGATTTCAGCCAAGATGATTGCCTAGAAAATGAAGGTAGTCTCTCGTTGTAAGCTGTAGTGGATAGTGAGATATGGAGCCTGAAAGTCAAACGTTCAAAACATTGTTACCCTTTTACTCATCAGTGTATAATGCACACCTTATGGACCTCTATATAATATAAAGTACACCCCATAGTCCTTCATATAGTGTAATGCATCCATAGTCCTCCATATAGTGTAATGCACACCCCATAGTCTTCTATTAAGTATATTACACACTCCATAGTCCTTCATATTGTATAATGCACACCCCATTGTCCTCCATATAGTATAATCACACCCCATAGTTCTCCATATAATTTAATGTACTACTCATAGTCCTCCATATAGTATATTGAACAACATAGTCCTCCATATACTATAATGCACCCCATAATGCATACTGTAAAATTTACACCTCATAATCCTTTATATAATAAAATGAACCCCCCATAGTCCTCCATATAAAATAATGCACCTCTATAGTCTTCCATATATTATAATGCACGCCCATAGTCCTTCATATAATACAATGCACCCCCTTTGTCTTCTATATTGTACAATACACCCCATAGTCTTCCATATCGTATAATACACACCCCACAGTCCTCTGTATAATCTAATGCACCCAAAAATCCTCCTTGTAGTATAATGTACACCCCATAGTCCTCCATATCGTATAATACACATCGCTTAGTCCCCCATATAGTATAATACACACCCCATAGTCCTCCATGTAATATAATGAATACCCCATATTCCTCCTTAGAGTGCGCTCATACGAGTGTGAAAATCAGACGAGTGCAATGCAACAAAATCTCGCATTGCACTCTGACCAATGTTAGTCAATGAGGGAGAGCAGTTAGTCAGCTTTTCACGCATCCAGATTCTGGATGTGAGAAAAGTAGCAGCATGCTGCGTTTTCATCCGTAAATTGGCCGAGAATCGCTATGCAAGTCAAAGGGTGCAAGGAAAAAATGGACGCCACACGGACCATCCTAGTGACATCCGTTTTTCTAAATACAATCCTATTATGTAGCACAGAATATTGTAAATGCTCCTGTACATGACTGTAAATGAGTAACAGCTGCTGAGGAAAAAATCCGATTGCACACTGACAGCACACTGCAAGCACACGGATGACAAGTGAGAAAAAAATCGTCCTACTCTCGCAAACGAGAATGGGACTGTTTTTTCATACATTCGTGTGAGTCCAGCCATATAGTAAAATGCATGTGCAGCTGTATGCATTTTTGCAGTTATAATGTGTTTTCAGATGGTACATATTCACACCTGTTGTATGTGCGGGTCAGTCTTTTTGATACATTTGTAGTACATTTCTTTCTGACTAAGCACCATGCCCTGTAACCAGGCTGTGTCCACTCTCTTAATAGCTGCATCTTTTCTGCCCAGACTTGTAGGTTTTTAACCCAGATAGGGGTATTTGAAGTTAGGGTCATTTGAAGTTAGGGTCCTGGTGTATATATATATAAGAGATCACCTTGTCGTAGTTAAAGGGCTCACATGCAGTGGGCAATACATAAGCTAAGTATCTTTTTTTTAAATATTCCTATAGCAGTAATGTTATACCAGAGTTCCGTTATTCAATGTTAGAATTTAAGTGTATGTATTTTTGTAGTTAAATCTGATCAAGAGCATGGCCAAAAGGATTCAGGCAGTGTTGAAAGTCAAAGGTGGATTTACAAAATACTAACAAAATAATAAAAATTTAAATTTAGATTTTTAGGAGCAAACCAGTAACAATGCAGTGACATGACAAAAATCTGCATAACTAATCATATGCTAAATAGTTGCAAGTCAAATTTATGTTGAGATAGCCTAGATGATTAGGGAAGGTGAGGATAATTGCTTATGTTTTTTAATGTGTGTGGCATGATGAAGCCATATATACTAGGATTTGGAGGGACATGTATACCAGGATGAGTTAAATTTACCAGGATTGTGATATATATACTAGGATGGGGACAAATATACCAGGATCTGGACAAATATACTAGGATGGGCCAAGAATATGGACATATACCAGGATGGGGACAAATATATCAGGATCGGCACAGGGTGGGGACATAAACTAGGATGGGGACAAATATGCCAGGATGGGGCCAAGATATGGACATATATACCAGGATGGGGTCAAATACGGAGTGGACATAAACTAGGATGGTGACAAATATACCAGGATGGGGACAAATATTCTAGGATGGGGACATATATACCAGGATAGGGACAAATATTCCAGTATGGGCACATACATACGAGGATAGGGACAAATACCAGGATGAGCCCAGGATAGGGACAAATAAACCAGGATGGGAACAAATCTACCATTATTGGGACACATATACCAGTATGGGGACAAATATACCAAGATAGCCCCAGGATGTGGACATATACCAAGATGGAATAAAAATCGAAAAAAATCCAGCACCAGCATCAATAAAATGAAAAAGTTTATTACAAAAATTAAAAGCCCATTACACATACAGGTTTAGGGCATAATGGGAACATGGAAATGTCAACGCGTTTCAAGCAAAAAAAAAGCTTCCATTCTTTTCTTGCTTGAAATGCATTGACATTTGCATGTTCCCAAACTTTGCACCATGATCCATCGGACTCTAGCTAAGCCATGGGGTAACAGTTTCCCTTTAGAAATAAATCATAGTAATAAAAATGGCTAGCCAGCTATCTACTTTGTCTGGGGGTCATGGCAAGCTGCACAATGCATTATAGCACATGAGACAATGTTTTATAGTGCAATGTATTATGGCATGATGTTTAATGGCACATAATGTTATGGTGCCATGTATTATGGCACCGTGTGTAATGGCACATGGCACAATGTATTATGGCTTGATGTGCAATGGCATGATTTATTATGGCACAGTGTTTTATGGCATGATGTAGTATGGGTTGATGTATAAAGGTACATAAAATGACCTACTATGCCACAATGTATTATGGCATGATATATAATGGTACATGGCCCAATGTATTGTGGAACGTCTTTTTCAGGGCAATCTCTAACTAATACATGCTTGCCTGGATATAAGAACACCTGTTGATTGTTTAACTTTTTTTTTCTTTTAAAGGGAGCACCATTCAGACTTTTGTATTATGGTACCTTGTATAATGGCACAATGCATTATGGCATGATGTATAATGGCACATGTGGAACTTCTTTTTCAGGCCAGTGTCTTTCTTGGACAATGTTTGGCCTCTAACTAATACATGCATGTCTGGATTTAAGAACACCTGTTGATTATTTAACTTTTTTTTTTTCTTTTAAGGGAGGCCCCATTCAGACTTTTGCAATGGAACCCCATGATTTCTATATACGCCCCTACCTCCGTAATGCACCCCCATAGTCTTCCATATTGTAAAATGCACACCACATAGTCCTGTATATAAAATAATACATCCCCATAGTCCTCCATATTGTATAATGCACGCTCCATAGTCCTCCATATTGTATAATGTATACCCCATAGACCTTCATATTGTATAATACACACCCCAGAGTCCTCCATATAATATAATGCATACCCCATAGTCATTAATATATTATTAGGGCCACCAGTGTACTAATTGATTTAAAAAAATAAATACCTTCCAATGTCCCCCCGTTGCTCCGATCTATGTGATGTGAGATCCGAAAGTAATGCACATCGCGGCCCAGCAGGCGCGTAGTAGTGATGTCATCACCCGTGTTGTGCTGATGAGACAGTAAGGTAGAATGATGAAGGAGGGAGTGTCAGTGGAGCGCTCCCATTTTCATCATTGCTTTCAACTGTATCGGCATCCAGGATCCTGATACAGTTAAACTTTCGGGGGCGGTAATGGTACCGCTATTGGCACAGTCATTGGGAGCAGTCAGATCAGTGGCCCAATAACAGCCGTGTGGTCTGCTGCCACTGCCATCAGGTAAACTTAATGTAGGTTGCCGTACAGATGGCAAATAATAAAAAAACTGCCTGTAGAGACCCCATGCTACTTGTTTCATTTGTTATTTTTATTATCGAGTCCTAACCAAACAAACATTTTCTACCAAAATAAGAATAAAGTTCTAAGATGAGCTTTGCTAACATTTGCTGACTTCTTTGTCTGGTATTGGTTTGTAGTATAATACGTTCCTTACGTTACATAACAAATGGAGCAGTTAATCAGTTTTATATGTTCTCTTTTGAAATGCTATGTAAATCTGACAAATAAATGTTCTTTTATCACCTTCAAGTAGAAATGAGATTAAGTATTGTGTTGGCCATAATCAGAACTGAGAGAAGCACATGTTCTAGATTTACTGATGATGGATGAATGATACTTGGTTGATAACTACAAAGACCAAGGTATCAAGTATCGGCATCTTCTCAGGCAAATGTTAGTTTCAGAAAGGCTTACTAGAAAATATGCAACCAATTATAGTTATAGTTGATTTCTGCATTGTTATATGTGTCAAACCTTGCCAGAAATATTGAGTATTGGTAAGGGGAAGAAAGCTTTACTCTGTAGAAGTAACTTGACAGGAGCACATTGTGCATGCTTCATATCACTGAGCTATCGTAAAGGCTAAATCACTTGATATTGATACTATCCTGCCCTTGTCACAATTAAATTGACGTCATAGAAAAATAGAACAGGTACCCAGGCAGCACTGTACAAACGTTTTAGGCAGATATGGAAAAATTGCAGCAAAGTAAGAATATTTTCAAAGATTGAAATGTTAATAGTTAATTTTTATCAAGCAGAGGGAATTTGTCAGCAGGATTTCACACTACACTACATTTATGTGTGCATGTAGCTCTTTCAAAGACAAGCCAAACAATACCTTTAGATGGCCAGTCCTTCTTCCATTACTGAGAAATCAGTGTTTGAATTTATATGCAAATGAAGCAGATGGACTATTGTAGATCTGAAGCACCTGTCACTCCAACTCTATTTCCTACCCAGCACCTCCTCCTCCTGATTCACTGACGGCACCTTTGTTGCTGGATGGGAAATAGAGTTGGATTGACAGAGGCTTCAGATCTACAATACTCCATCAGCAGGGCCATAACCATCATATTGGGTGTGACTGGGCCTGGCCCCAGTTTCAGCTGCATGTGCATCCTCGGACGCACATTCAGCTGACATGTATTGTGGTGTACAGACCCTCCAGGTTCCTAAACTGCAATACAAGCTGCCAGCCAATGAGATGCCGGCAGCTGGCATCGACGAGGCAGTCACAGACTGCACATGGCAGAGACTTCATACACTGCCAGTGGCTGGAACTCTAGTCTGCTGCTGGCCTCTCCACCGACTATGGAGAATGCTGCATGTCGTGGGAGCTGGAAAATGTAAGAGAATTATTTATTTTACAAATGTGTTGGAAAAGAGCTGCAGAAAGGTGGACATTATAATAGGAAGGAGCCCAGAATGGGAGACATTTCCTACAGTTTACAACACAGAAAGGGGACATTATAACAGGAAGGGGTCCAGGATGGCGGACACTTCTTACAAGCTTGAGCCCAGGATGGGGACATTTCTTAAAGGATACAAGCCAGAATGGGGACATTATTACAGGAAGGGGGACTTTTTTACAGGATGGGGACCAGCACAAAGTCCATCATACCAGGATGGGCCCATGATGGGGAATATGACTAAAAGGAGGACATTATTACATGGAGGGCGAATACGTCTTCATAGGATCTAGAACATTTCAAAAGAAAATATATCTGACCAACAAGCAGGTGGGGGCCCATTGGATTCTAGTTAAGCCACTTTCCATCAGCCTCATTTGCATATCAATTCAAATGCTAATTTTTCAGTAATGGAGAGAGAAAAAAACAGATGGCCAAGTAAAGGTTATTCTGGACTGGTCTTTGACACAACTACATATACATAATAATTTAGGGTGTGAAATCCTGCTAAAAGATTCTCTTTAACAAAATGCAAAGCAAGAGAGATCTAAATCAAATCAATATTTGGTGTGACCTTGCCTTCAAAACAGCATCAAAGCATTTCTTCTAGGTACACACACATACTCATGGATATAATTTTTGAAGGAACTCTGACGATTGTTTCTTCCAAACATTTTAAAGAACTGACCACAGATCTTCTGTGATTGTAGGCTTGATGATATTGGGATCATCTCTCTGCGGGCCATATCATCACTTCCAGAACTCCTTTTTTCTTTAGACTGAATATAGTTTTTAATGACATTGGCTATATGCTTGGGTCCTTGTTCTGCTGCAGAATGAATTGCAGCCAGTCACATACCATCCTAATGGTGCTGAATTATGGGCTTCTTCTAGTTGGGCGAGACCTGTCAATTAACTAGTGTAGTGCTAAGATAAGCTATCTGATGGCTGCTGGACTAGTCAGATCTCTCCATATAGTTTCCAGCCCGCTCTTCAAACTATGGCACCAATTCACCACGACCTGCATTTTTCTTGACAGTTTTAATGAGGAGGCAAGATAGAGTGTGATTAATTTAGAAGCACATGCTTCATAATGAATCAGGTGTGACGCAAAGTGGAGTGCGTTTCCATTCAGATCATAACCAAATTTATTCCAGTCAGCGACTGGAGTAAGATGTATGGCATAAGGAATGCCACGCCTTGTCATGAATATGAAGAGTGGGATGCAACTATACCTCAACTCTGCCCTCTTTATCAGAGCTTGTCAAAAATGGCGTGAAAATGGCAAAAGTCACAAAGTCTCTATGCAACTTCAAGCTGCGCAAAATAATTTGTAACTTTTCAAGACAGTTTTTTGGCATAAAAGCTTTGAGAAATTTTGGGCATATATTTATTCTGAAAAGCTTTTCAGAGTAACACCTGACATACTGATAGGAATTTAGATTGTGAACGGGGACAGTAATTAGCATGTCTGTAAAGTGTCATTTTATTATTTTACTTATACAGTACAGCACCATTAACTCCACTGTAGATCGCATTTAAGGGAATCGGAAGAAATAGCTGTTAAATGAGTTTGTGGCCGACTTGCATCTAATGTGTATGGCCATCTATGTGGGCACTGTGTGGGCGATGCATTGAAAAAAAAATATTGTGTAATAAATTGCTTCTCAACTAAAAGCTGCTTTACACGTAGCCCCCGTCGCTGCCCGTGGTGCACAATATCGCTAGGACGCGTCACACTACTTACCTTACAAACGACGTTGCTGTGACCGCCGAACAACCTCTTCTTTAAGGGGGCGGTTCATTCGGCGTCACAGAGACGTCACCATGCAGGACACCAATAGCAACGGAGGGGCGGAGAGGAGGTGCTGGATCGTCACTCCCATCTCGTTGTCGGAGGACGCAGGTACAGTTTTGTTCGTCGTTCCTGGGGTGTCACATGTAGTGATGTGTGCTGCCTCAGGAACGACGAACAACCTGCGTCCTGAACGAGCAATGATATTATGGAAATGAACGACGTGTCAACAATCAACTATATGGTGAGTATTTTTGATCGTTAACAGTCGCTTGTACGTGTCACACGCAACAATGTCACTAACAAGGCTGGATGTGCGTCACGAATTCCGTGACCCCAACGATATCTCGTTAGCGATGTCATTGCGTGTAAACCGGCCTTTAGTCTGTCAAAAAGTTATATGTAAAAAATTAAATTAAAAAAAAAAAAAAAAATCAACATTGGCTTTTGTGCCAAGGTGAAAAAAAAATGGACCAACATGTCTGTTATTATTTTCTTGCTTTTAAAATGTGGAAAATTGACTGCAACAATCCATGTTAAAATGTTTTTTTTTGTGTGAAAAAAATCGATCCAGTTTCTTATATTAACAGAACCATTTTGAAATATTGATTACATTTGGATTTTTGAGAATAAATGTGAGAGAACATAGAATAGGAATTCACTTAAAAAGATCACATTTTTCTCACCATAAACCATTGGTCCTAGCGGGGAGAATATGGTATGCCAAGTAGTGTTGACCCTCAAATGGCAAAACAATATAAGTTGCAAATTTATATATTATGTTCTTTCCTCTACAGCAGGGATGTCAAACTGAAATACACAGAAGGACAAAATTAAAAAAAGTTGGACAAAGTCGTGGGCCAATCTATTTGCAGGCCCAATGTAGTCCTCCATACAGAAAAATGGACCCCCACATAATCCTCCATACAGAATAATGGGCTCCACATACTCCTTTATATAGTATTATGGGCACAACAATGAATAAATGAATAAGTAAATACTCTCCTTTCCTCTTTTCCCCACTGCTTCGGTCTCACCAGCAAGTGCTCTGAAGCTCTTCACTGCTCAGCACAATGGGCGTAAACTAGTAACACCATGGCGCCTATTCTGCTGAGACGTCAGACGCAGAATGATGGGGAAGGGAGCGGACGACTTCCCTCTTCCTTCTTTGCTTTCAACTGTATCGGCATCTAGGATGATGATGATGGCAAGTTTATCTTGCTGAAACGAGTTGTGATAACAAGAGCTTTATTTGTTTTAATCTAATTGTCACAAATAAAGCATAATTATTCACAAAGAAAACCTGAGATAATAGATCTATTAGCGCTCAAAGGACCGGTTTTATCTATCTATCTACATACTTGATTTTTACCATGGCAGTGTGGATAAATTATCCTTTTTTTTCCCTAGTTATTATGCTACAGCATATTATGCCATGTTTTGACCTGGAACCATTTAGTGATATAAGAGAATTGATGTTGCAGCCATATTACTGATGTATAAAACCAGTTAGCTTTTGGTGGAAATGTCTCATTTAGGCTAGATGACTTTGGCCACATAAAGGTTCGCTTGTTGCTGCAGCTACATTGCATCGTAATTCTAGTGAATGGGGTCGCATTGTGATGGTGAGAGTACTGCAACAAGCCAATTGCAAAATATCCAAGTAGATTATTGCTACTTGATTGTTGTCATAGTTTCAGGGGCACTTTGCACACTACGACATCGCAGGTGCGATGTCGGTGGGGTCATGTCGAAAGTGACGCACTTCTGGCGTTGCTCTCGACATCGTAGTGTGTAAATCCTAGATGATACAATTAACTAGCGCAAAAGCGTCGTAATCGTATCATCGGTGTATTGTCGGGGAATTCCATAATTACGCTGCTGCGACGGTACGATGTTGTTCCTCGCTCCTGCGGCAGCACACATCGCTGTGTGTGAAGCCGTAGGAGCGAGGAACATCACCTTACCTGCTTCCCGCAGCTCATGCCGGTTATGCTGAAGGAAGGAGGTGGACGGGATGTTTACGTTCCGCTCATCTCCGCCCCTCCGCTGCTATTGGCCGCCTGCCGTGTGACGTCGCAGTGACGACGCTGGACCCGCCCCCTTAATAAGGAGGCAGTTCGCTGGCCAGAGCGACGTCGCAGGGCAGGTGAGTGCATGTGAAGCTGCCGTAGCGATAATGTTCGCTACGGCAGTTATCACTAGATATGGCAGCTGCGACGGGGCGGGGACTATCGCGCTCGGTATCGCAAGCATGGTCTTGCGATGTCGTAGTGTGCAAAGTGCCCCTCAGTGTTGCAATCCAATTCACTTATGCTGCGTGGTCATGGAGCAACATCAGGTGGCGAGTGTCACGTTGCCGTGTAGGCCTGGCCTAAGAAAACACTGCCTTCTTTATATAAAATGCATGGTATAAATTATTTCTACTATAGGAATGTCTGCACATGTTCACTAGCCGCTTTATAATTTCTCTTCACAATATAGGTTCATTTGGAACAGCCGGCAGAGTGTGTAACCAGTCATCTCGTGGCATGGACAGCTGCGAGGTTATGTGTTGTGGAAGAGGATATGACACAGCCCGCATTACCAAAATGGTAAAGTGCGAATGTAAGTTTCATTGGTGCTGCGCAGTACGATGCAAAGACTGTCTAGAAACTGTGGACGTGCACACATGTAAAGCAGCCAAAGATGCTGGGTGGAACGAGAAAACATAAGGTGACGTCCTCCAATTTTACTGACGACATTGTGCAGCGGAAAACTAAACCTTCATCACTAGCAGTGTGGATTAAAAGGGTGTTTTATGCTTTATTAAATTATAATAAGTTATCTTGTAAATGAAATATTGTGGTGCCAGTCTTCATGGAGATATATTTGTGTGGTGAAGATATTTGTATAATTTACAGCAGATCTATGGGTGTTTGTATGCTTTGTTATCCATTTTGTAGGTGTTGAAGCACAGCATACGGTATTGTGCAATATGCATTATGGCCTCACAGTTTAGATTGCAGAAAGGTCATACAAGTGTTCACTTAGATTCATCGCCTATAGTGAAATGACATATGGACATTCACCATTACTGCAAACAGAAGACAGCCAAGCTCTGCGATCTCTGTTCCAACACATCTGACGTGTGTAATTCTATTAAAATAAAAAAAACACAGTTTTCTTCCTTTTCTCCTGTGTCAGTGTGCAGCTGCATAATGGGGAGTTGTACCACTTTATAATATACCGTACTTTGTCTCAACTCCTTATTGTTTTCAAACGTGCAAGCAATACGTTTATCGGACAAATGTTGCCGAGAGGAGATGAGCGGGGATAGGAAAACATTATTGCACACAGGTAAAGGCAATTTCTGACTATTACAAGAATGTCATAATGAAATACTGAAACCAAGGATGACAAGTCTGTACAGCACTATCATACTCAGAAAAGTGCGAATCTCCAGAAAACAAGAATTAAAACTTTGACTTTGCAGTTCTGAGCACTATAATGTAGTAAACAGTGATAATACAGTAATTCATAGTGCCGATCACTGAAGTCTAGTAGGGTTTCACCTATTTCTGAGTGTATGATACCAGCTGTACAGTCTTTATTCAGAGTCTGTATGGATTCCTCCCTATCAAATCACAGTGGGTGCCAAATGGGATTTTTAGGAACTGATCAACAGACTAATGATCTTGAAAACCCCACAAAACTAATGTTATTAAAGTAATTTATCGGCAGGTTTTTGTCATGTAAGCTGAGTATGTATGGCTAAAGCCCTTGCTCAGCAACCTGCTGCAGTTTCAATACAATTATTGTTTTATCAGCAAGACTATGGGTCGACTGTAAGGCTATGTGCCCACGCTGCGGATTTACCACGGATTTTGCTGTGGATTTGCCGAAAATCTGCAGCAGCGGCACTTCCAAGCCATTTCAATGGCATTTTGGAAATGCTGTGTCCATGCTGCGGATTTTTCCGCTGCGGATTTGCCGCGGATTTTGATCCGGAAAAATCTGCAGCATGTCAATTGTTTGTTGCGGATTTTGGTGCGGATTTGGGTATAGAATGGGGAAAAAAAAAAAAATCCGCATCAAAATCCGCGGCAAATCAGCACCCGCGGATTTTCAGGCAGAAAAGTCCGCAGGTACATTCTACCGTGGACACATAGCCTTAGGCAGTCCGGAAATCATTGTAACCACACATTACCACCAAGACTGACAGCTTGCTATCAATGTAGTGTACTTTGGAAGCTGCCAATCAGGGCTGTGGATGGGATTGTACACAGCTCAGCATCCATAGCAAGAAAACAGGAATTTTTATCAAAACTGCACCAAGAAGCTCAGCAAGTGATACATTTCTGGAATCAGGCAATCTGTCCCTATATCATGCTACTTTAAAATTCCATAGCAAAAACCTGATGCCAGATTCTCTTTAAAGAACCTCTCCAGATTTTTTTGTTTTATTGCACCGCTGGAGTGGTGCTTTATAATACTAAGGTCAGGACACGTGCATTTACTCTCCTTCCAGACAGCTTCATCGTGCATTACACATCGAATGTTACAACTCCGTGTAAGTCTATTGGAGCCTCGTTCTAGCTCTCAGAGGTACACTGAGCAATTGTCACGTAACGTCTGACTTCTGGCCAGGCCAGTCAGACCTTACAGTCACAAGATGGTGCTATTGGACTGGAGCAGCACCAATAAAGTGTGAAAATGCCAGAGGGAGAGATTTAAGCCTGCTTTACACACTGCAATTAATTGTGCGATCGCATTTGCGATTGCACCAGTCTCCATCGTTTGTGCGGCACGGACAATTTGTTGCCCGTGTCGCACAAGGTTGTAACCCAGTCACACGTACTTGCTTTCCAAACGATCTCGCTGTGGGCGGCGAACATCCACTTCCAGAAGGGGGAGGGACGTTTGGCGTCACAGCGACGTCACACAGCGGCCGGCCAATAGAAGCGGAGGGGCGGAGAAAGCAGGATGTAAACATCCCGCCCACCTCCTTCCTTCCGCATTACAGGCGGCTGCAGGTAAACTGCAGTTCATCGTTCCCGGGGTATCACACGGAGCTATGTGTGGTACCACGGGAACAATGAACAATTGGACGTTCGATATTATGAAAATGAGCGACGTGTCAGCGAGCAACGATAAGGTGAGTATTTTTGCTCGTTAACAGTCGCTCGTAGCTGTCACACGCTACGATATGTCATATGATGCCGGATGTGCGTAACTTACGACGTGACCCCGACGACATATCGTATGATATATCGTAGCGTGTAAAGCCCGCTTAAGACTAGGGGCAGGGGACTTAGATGTAAAGTGCCACTCCAGCAGTGAAGAAAAGGCAAACAATGCTGGAGTGACGCCTTAACCACAAGTCACTGCATGCATAATTATTCACCTTCTTGAAGTTCATATTCAGTTAAGCTAACATCAGCAATTCAATGAATGTGAACCAATGGCAAAATCTGGATCAGTGTAAGAAAAAGTTGAACTAAGTCCATTGTGAGTCAGTGCTAAATATCTGGACATATAAAGACAGTATGTTTGAAGCACAAAAAAACTACTTTTTCCGGTCTTGATCTGGCTTCATTTCTCCCATCCAGACAGCAGATAATCCAAAACCGCATTGGTAAAAATCATATAGTTGTTGGCTACTAAAATGCCCCAGTAGCTAGAAATGGACACAGTCATTAACTTTCTGCTGCCATACACAAAACTTTATTTTAAAGAATTGTTATTTTTTTTTTCTGAAGGTAAAATATTATTAAACATAATGATTTTCCCCATTTACAACAAAACATTTTGTATATGAGAACAGACAGTCTATTCATGAATAGTTCTTTTTCATGTCATGCTTTGTCGCTGGCAGCGGTGATGGTGTGTTAATCTTCAATGCTGCAGAATCCTTAAATTCGTGTCAGTTGGTGCCACAAGCTGGATGGGAGGATGCTTTCCACTTTCTCCATAACGAAGTTCAAAGGTGCAAACAGTGTGCTGAGGAACTATGGAAGACAGATCTGATCAGCCAGATTCCCTATACAGTCAGTTATGTAGGCAGAATATTTATACACTGTTGCTGGACTTGGAATTCATTAATCAGACCTTTATTGCTGACACAGTAGGAAGTGGATACTTACCGCTTTTGCAAATACTCCCATAAGTTCTGGGAATTGATGTGTGAGAAGAGCCAACATGGCTGTGAAGGAGCACAACCCAGCTGTGAAGAGTATGAAGAAAGGAAGTTCTTTCTTTGGATATACTGAGACTTCATGAAATGCTGTAAGGGAAGATGAATAGTTAGTGCTTCATGAAATCGGCTACATCACTGCGGGTGTACAAGACGACAGTGAAGTACTAACGTATATGCGTGTTCTGTCTAATCCCACTGCTCATTTTCTCTACAGAAAACAACCATTTACCAGTTTGCTCACTATTTTCAGGTCTTGTACACTACATTGTATCGAGATCACATAAGAAACAAATTTTTACCAAACACTAGGCAAGCACAGCTTTACGCTATAACCCATGGCTCTTTGGGCCACATGTAGCAGAAAAGTGCAGGAATAAAAAAGTGGCTTATTCAGGTGTCAGATGTTTCCCGTATGTAAAAAATGGTACAAGTGTTTAGTCCGTGTCAGCTGTGATCATGCGTGTTTCATCACTTGGATAAATGAATTCCAAAACTTCTACTATACATTACAATGTTAATCACAGACCGCACACTGCATCGTGGTTGGTGCGGTCCATTAAATTCACTAACGGACCTAAAGACTTTTATTTGTACTTTTCATCCATAGCAATAATAAAATTACATGTCTCTGTAATTTCTGCAAGAACACAAGCTCTGCAAAAAATATGCGCACAGCCCCAGAGACTATAATGGGTACGTGAAAAACACAGAACATGTACATGAAAGATGGACATATGAATCAGGCGTTATACGCAGAACAACAAGCTAAGAGTATTCACAAGACACAATGTACTTACAAGGAAGTAATTCTCTGTCGGCCGTTTCTGTGCAAATAGGGTATGGGTAAAAAAGATGACCCTTTTCCAATGGGTATGGAATCATTCTGAATGCTGTGAAGACAAAGCACATCCATTTTGTAGTTAAAGAATATTGCACAATGTGAAAGGGGTATTCCCATGCCCAAGATCCTATCCCAATATGTAGTAGTAGTAATAATAATATTATTGTTATTATTAATAAATATTATTATTATTATTAATAATAATATCTCCAATTAGCTAATCAGGAGAACTATACTACATTTATATGCTTCTTACCTCATGTTCAGGGCATTGCAGCTTAGGTATCCATTGTTAAGACCACAAGCAACTAACCTTTAATGCCCTGCACAGGAGTTAAGAGACTTCGCTAATCAGGAGAACTATACTACATTTCTAATTGGAGGTAATTGTTCAAATTCTTATTATTACACCTACTACATATTGAAGATATGATGTGGCACATGGTAATACTCCTTTAATGTAATTAACTTAAATAGCAGTTAAATTGCAGAGAAGAACCACTAAACATGATGACATGTGCTGTTCTGCTCTTTACATGTGGCCCCTGTTGGATACAGCTGGGGGTGTTGGGGGTCAGCCCCCACAGACATGATCCTAATGACCGAAGGATAAATTATCATAGTGTGGTTTAACTACACATTTACAAAACTTTGGACAGTTTAGAGGTTTTGACTAGTGGCGGTCTGAGTGCCGAGAGTCCACTAGTCACTGAAAAGAAGAGACAGATGTGCTCTGTTCTCCTTCAAGAGTGAAGAAGGGTTTGTTAAAATGACTATGGAGGTAGTCTGTGGGGTCTCATTTAAGTTTTACACCAGAAAATACATACTGAAAGAGTAGGTGAACTTTTAGAAAATGAACACCAACCTCCCGGCCATATACACTGTGAATAGGAGATATCTCCGGATGTATAATATATATTATTCTCAACCAAATAGTCAATATATGGTAGGACCAAGAAAGCCTACAGTGCAACACACACATACAGTACCTGGTGGCAAATCTAAATCAGTCCTGACATTTTGGCCACCTTGGCTCAGGCCATCATATTTCCAGCTACATACACTGGAATTTACACTACCAGTCCCGGGTCTGTACTTTGATGTGCATATTACCACATTGTCTGTCAACATACAGATTTGTTTTATCCACAAGCTGTAATGAGACTATAAACCCCGATTCATAGCGAGAGTCAGGGTTTCGCTAACAGATGGCATTTATTTTAGGACATAAATCATGGACGTCTGAAATGTATTTAGGAAATAAAACCAGCGTGTGTAGGATTTGATCAGTTACAGCTGAATAATTTAACACAGACTGTAGGTTAGTGTCCTGCATATTTGATATCTAATGTAACAAGAGCTTGGATATCTTCAGAAGGATTCCACTTTTATCAATTTTACAAGAAATCCCCATGGCCTTCAAAGTCACATTGTTCCACTTTAATATTTCAGCAGTTGTAAGTGGTGTGAGAATGCTGTCATATGAGTGATGTTCTCACTGTAATCATTCTTCAAGATTACATCACAAGCACAAGTGGGAGACAACTCTGTCCTACCATTTTCAGATCAGAATCTCACCAATACGAATAATTTCTTCAGAACATTACTTTCCTTAAGATTCCTAAAAACAAATCCACATATTTTCATATGAAAATAGCAGAAAATGCTATATAAATATGTCTAAAAGGTTTTCATCACACTTTTTACCAATATGAATGGCATAGTAGGTTACACACTTCATTTATTGTGGTTTCTTTGTATTTGAAACATTGGGAAAATCACTCATATGTACAGGGTTACTCATTACACAGTTACAAATAGCTATATTGTCCATGTCTTTTGTTATGCACATTGCGTAAGCATTCTCAGTGCAGGGTGAAAAACTAAGTGAAGGCTTGGGTTCAATATCTTCTATTCTCCTTTACGATCCATTACCTCCACCAAATAATTGCTTTTAGTGATATGCAAGCAATACCATGCTCGGCTGCTATGTAGCCGGAAGCTCAAACGGGCTCAACTAGTGTACCGAGTATAATGGAAGTCAATGAGGACTTGAGCATTTTTCCAGAAGATTTCCAGGAAAAATGCTCGAGTTCCCCATTGACTTCCATTATATTCAGGTGCTCGAGTCGTACCCATCCGAGCATCCAACTGCTCTTAACGAGTACAGAGTACCCCAGCATGCATGTGCTCACTCATCACTAATTGCTGTCACTACTAATAAAATTTCAAAAGGTTGAGAATTAATTTTGGACCATTCTACCCTGAAAATCTCTTTTAATTCATCAATATTTCTGGGCTGCCTTGCATACACAGGCTTCTTTGGGTCATGCTAGAGCATTTCAATAGGTTTTAACATTAGTACTTGGCCTCTTAAAAACTCAAATTCTAAATATAAATTAATCTACTTCTGTGCTTTGGGTCACTCTTTTTGCTTGACCCAAAATTTCTTAATGGACTGCTGCACTTAAATCCCTTGTATTTTCTATGATCAAAGTTGCCTGGGCCTTGAGGCACCAAAGCAACCCCAAACCACTGCTTCATATTTGTAAGAAGGTTGGGTGTTAATTAGTGATGGGCGGACCCAAACTGTAAAGGCCACTTTACACACACAGATAAATCTTTGGCAGATCTGTGGTTGCAGTGAAATCATGGACATATTGTTCCATTTGTACACAGCCACAAATCTGGCACTGATTGTCCACAATTTCACTGCAACCACAGATCTGCCGCAGATTTATCTGTGTGTGTAAAGTGGCCTTAAAAGTCCGGATTCGCATGGTTTCAAAAGTACAAGAGTGCCGGACCAGAGCCCGGAGTTCTCCATGAACACTGGGTGATAATACGGGTTCGGCAACTAAGCAAATAAGAATAAAGCAGTCACATTATACTTATCAAGTCTCCCACACTGCTGTAAGGGAGGCCACTAATTATCGTTCATCCATATGCACGGCTTTCCCTGCCCATCTGCAGTCCCATGTGTAACAGCATTTCTGACTACAACCAATCACAGACTCTGGCCTGTCTGCGGGTCCCTATTGTGGTGTAAAACTAAATAAATAGATAAATTAGCGTAGGGTCCCCCCAATTTTGATACCCAGCCAATATAAAGCCCAACAGCTAGTATTCTCAGGTGTAGAAGACCCATGGTTATTGGGCCACCCCAGCCTAAAGATAGCAGCCTGCAACCTCCCGGGATTGTTGCATCCATTAGATGCGACAACCCCGGAACTTTACCCGGCTTATCCCAATTGCCCTGGTGCGGTGGCAATCGGGGTAAAAAGCGGTTATGACAGCTCACAACTACCACTAAGCCCTAGATTAGTAATGGGAGGTGTCTATGTGAACCCTATTACTAATCTAAGGGGTACTTTGCACGCTGCGACATCGCAGGCCGATGCTGCGATGCCGAGTGTGATAGTACCCGCCTCCGTCGAAGCAGCTATATCCTTGTGATAGCTGCCGTAGCGAACATTATCGCTACGGCAGCTTCACATGGACTCACCTGCCCTGCGACCGTCGCTCTGGCCGGCGACCCGCCTCCTTGTTAAGGGGGCGGGTCGTGCGGCGTCATAGCGACGTCACACGGCAGGCGGCCAATCGGAGCGGAGGGGCGGAGATGAGTGGGATGTAAACATCCCGCCCACCTCCTTCCTTCCGCATATCCTACGGAAGCTGCAGTGACGCCGGTAGGAGATGTTCCTCGCTCCTGCGGCTTCACACACAGCGATGTGTGCTGCCGCAGGAGCGAGGAACAACATCGGACTGTCGCGTCAGCGTAATCATGGATTACGCCGACGCTGCACCGATGATACGATTACGACGCTTTTGCGCTCGTTAAATCGTATCATCGAGCCTTTACACACTACGATGTCGCATGTGATGCCGGAAGTGCGTCATTTTCAATTTGACCCCACCGACATCGCACCTGCGATGTCGTAGTGTGCAAAGCCCGCCTAAGTGAAAAGAAAAACACAAACACCAAAAAAATCCTTTATTTGAACTATATATAAAAAACACCCTCTTTCACCCCTTTATTATTAACCCCCAAAACACCCAGGTCCAACGTAATCCACATGAGGCCCCACGACGATTCCAGCTTTGCTACATCTGAAGGCACAGCATAGAAGGCATAGGCTATGACCACCCGCTGTGAGCTTTAGGCAGAGAATTCGTCATGCGATGAGCGGTGATGTCACTAAGGTTATTTGTGGTCACAGGTGGAGGACCGTGGGAACCTCCAGCTGTGACCACAACTCACAGCTGGAGGTTCCCACGGTCCTCCACCTGTGATCGCAGGTAACCTGACCTCAAACTCTGTGATTTTGCCTCAGGTGAGGTCACGGAGTTCACAGACCTGCATTTCCTGGCAGAAAACTGCATTTGTTTTTTGTCAAGAGATGCAGATTTGGTGCTAAAATTTCTACACCATATTCATCCACCCAATCTGCACCTCCTGGGAAAAAAAATGCATCAAAACCACATACAGTATGATGCGGTAGTGATGCGATTTTTTTTGCCAGGAAATTCAAGTCTGTGAACTGTGAGGTCAGAGTTTAATGAGGTCCCCTGAGGTCAGGTTACCTGCAATCACAGGTGGAGGACCGTGGGAACCTCCAGATGTTACCGCAAATTACCATGCGTGACATCACCGCTCATCGCGGTTGATTCATTCTCTGCCTAAAGCTCACAGTGGGTGGTCACTTTCTATGGCTCTGCGCTGTGCTTTCAGATGTAGCAGAGCGGATATCATGGATTTCGTTGGACCTAGGTGTTTTTGGAGTTAATAAATTGATGTATTTAATTTCAAATAAAGGTTTTAATTACTAATCTGCAAGTGAAAAGAAATAAAGGGGTCTCACTGAAGCCTCCCATTACTAATCTAGGGCTTAATGGCAACTGTGAGCTGTTAGTAACCCCTTATTACAAAGGTTGTCATTGCACCAGGGCAATCGGGATGAGCTGGGTAAATGTTTCGGGGTTGTAACACCTAATGGATGCAACAATCCTGGGTGGCTACAAGCTGCTATGTTTAGAATCTGGAGGGGGGCTCAATGAGCATGGGTCTCCATAGCCCGAGAATACCAACCTCCAGCTGTTGGGCTTTATCATGGCTCGGTATCAAAATTGGGGAGACCACACGCCAGTTTAACAATTTAAGAAAAAAAAACCTGCATGCAGTTCCTCTTACTTTGATACACAGCCATTATAAGTGCATGGCTGGGGGATGCAACATGTTGCCATATGCTTTGTCTGTGCTAGGTAACATAATATGGGGGGGGACCCTACGACAATTTTTATATGTATATATTTTTACACCAATCTACAGATACCCACAGACAGGGTCTGTGATTGCAAGCAGCCAGACACGCTGTCACACAGGCTGAGGGCACTGACTGCAACCAAAGACGCCAGGACTGCCAGTGGGCAGGGAAGTAGTGAATATGCATGAGCGATACTGAGTGGCCCCGGAAGTAGAATGAGTGGCCTGGAAGCAGTTACAGCAGCGCTGGAGATTCAGTAAGTATAATGCGCTTGCTCTAATCACCCTATCCCTTCTACCACCATTTTTAAGAGCCAGATTCTGGTCCCAATATACTTATATGGGGACTGGAGTCCGGCTAGTTATCCTGGATCAATTCCGGGCTGGAATAGTTTTTTTTTTCCCCCAAATCTGGTTAGTCTCGCCGATCCTGGATATCTGCGAATTTGCCCATCACTAGTGTTAATGTCCATAACAGGGTTCTAACTTCTAAAGGAGAAAAGACAAATTGTATACAAAAGAAGAAAATCAGGATTGTTAGGGTACTTCTGGATTCATGTACACCTAGGTGAAGCTTTAGTAATATTTTTGTAACCTTTTCAAGCTTAATGCATCTCTATATGTGGTCTTTTAAAAGCGGTTTGACTTAAAATAGTTAAAATAACATTTGTCAGTAACTAGGCATTGTGAGCCATTATTGTATAGGTAAAAACACATAACTAACCCTTGTGCTGCTCATCAAGAAAACGTCTAACTTATGCATATATCAATATATGTGTGTAGAGTGCTATAACTGAACTTCACAGTCCATGAACCTTAATGCAAGGAGCTTAAAATGTACCAAGAATAAATCACTATTAATCATGCACAATTTCCTTGGCGTGTATACAAGTAATACTACAATAATGCATTATAATGTACGACAAAACCAATTTGGCTTACACTCAGATATACAAGATCTAGAAGGCTATTTGAGAATCTGTACACCTTAATTTTATGTGTAGAAGTTGTCGCACAGGCTTCCGGTTTCTGATGATGGATTATGGCTGGGGTACATGGTTTAGATTTTTGTAAATGATGGCTGAAAAGGTTAAGGAAATAATTACACCTGATTTCCTTTAAAGTCTCAAGAGAAAGAACTGACACCAACAAGGCATCAAAATGGGATGTGCTCCTTGTGGGCAAAGAAAGAGCCATATGCAAATAGGAAACAGAGATGACCATAATGTTCCCGTCTTTAATAAATTGGAAATACAGTAAAGCATTAACAATAATAGTCCCTTTTTATATGAGGACATGCAGACTAGAGTTCCAGCCACATTAACATTATTCAGTCATTTCACAACAGATCAACTTTCACGTGCCCATATCGCTATTAACATAGTACTTGCTGTACGAAAAATGAATTCTTCACAATGACCAGCAAAAGTATAAATAGGCAAGTATGAGTGAGGAAGACTTAGCTAGGAACGCAGAGATTAGCGGGGTACTACGGCGTTTAGTGTAGGTGGAACGTTGTAGATGGTTTACAGAGCAAAAAAACTCAATCTGCAGCGTAATTACTAGAAGTTAGATTTTCAGAAGTCAGAGGCTTGGACAGTAAAGTGTCATGACGTTTAACCTGTGGATAGGCAGAGAAAAATGTTATCTTTTAAAAAGCTGAATTTTTACTTTGGTCTACACCAAAATGTTTTGTCTCTGTTTTGATGGAACATATGGGGCTTCTTATTACTTTGAATTGGAGAAGATCTTAGCGCCTAGAAGATAAACTGACATTTGTACATCATGTAATGCATAATTTCGCCATAGCATACTTCCTTCACTAGATACAGACTTTGTACATGGATGACACTTATTCAAGTACAGTT